>NW_026046208.1:0-24274 GCF_023864275.1 Schistocerca cancellata
GCATGTGCTGTAAGTGTTGGTCGCGGCGAGCCTAAAGACACGCAAGATGTTGCAAAGCCAGCCTCACAGACTCATATGATGTATACTGACGTAAGGAGAGCAAGACGTGAATGTGAGGACCGGCTGTTGTCGAGGTGTCATCGAGTGCAAATCTATCTTAGGTATAACGGCCTAACCTCAATGAAGTCTAGAGTGTGGACAACACGTTCGTCTTACTCAGAGCGGTGGCCGAACGCTATTTTCGACGTTGTGCGTGCCACTTTAATTTTGGCCAACTACGATTCGATACAGAATGCAGGAAACCTGAAAGACACCCTCACGGACACATTGAGAGTAGTGTTTGTCTGCGGAATAATGGGAGTGCAAGGGTCTGTGATATTGATATGGTTGTATGTAGCACTATCCGTCATCAGGGGGCGTAGCTCAGATGGTAGAGCGCTCGCTTAGCATGCGAGAGGTACTGGGATCGATACCCAGCGTCTCCAGAATTTTTAACACACCAACATGCGCACACTGCCATGCAAATAATTCACAGCCAGCGAATGTGTCTAGGCAGATACGAGCGAACGATTAGCAGCCACAATTGGCAAGCGTGCTGTTACGCGCAGGAAGCACCCTCCTCCAAGCCCTATACTTAATTTAGAACCAGTACAAGTCTTCCTTAAGATTCTCAAACCTATGTCGGAAAGATCTGCCTTGCGCCGAGTTCACAAAAATCCCACTGCACATTCCCATTCTTTACGTGCAGTCGGCTGCTACTGGTGTTGCTAGTTGTGACTGCTGATGACAGATGCCGTAGCAATCAATTCATGGAGTGAGTTGTATGTTTTGCGACACTCTGTCTCTGACAAGCAAGCGGAGGTGACATAGGCGCGAACACGGGAAGTTTGCAGCTCCTCGCTGCCTGCAGAGGACCGAGCAGCCACACTAGTTGGGGCGGCCTAAGCCGTAGGCGAAATGTGCTCACTCGCTTGGGCGCGACGTCAAGCTCTAAATAAGGCTGTCACTAGCGTGAGCGTTGCGTGAGCGTCGTGTAAAGTCGGAAAAGTCGTCTGCATAGGTGAGTGCAATGTTTGGGGAGCGGTTTCGTAGTTTGCGCAGTGCAATGGAGACGCGGAAACTTGTTGTGGCCCAGTCTTTTGCAGTTGGACGACAAGAGTGGTACACAGTAGTAAAGTGCGAGGCAGTGAGTTGGCATCAACAGTCGAGTGCACAATGGGGCTTCAGATGTGCTTGTTACCTCAGGCGCTGTGTGATTGTCGACATGGAGTCAAAACGGAGCAATTTGTGACTGTCCTTTCAATTTAAGACGTTAAATACAGACGGAATTTGTAGTCGTAATACCAGAGCATCGAAACTACTTGGAACTCTTGTGCATATGAACGTGATCGCGCCTTTGTACACTGGTCCCTTCGCCCCTATGAACCAACCAACCATCATGTCGCGCACATCAGAGTAGCAAAGGGATGGAAAACAGCGCATCTTTGTTGCGCTTGGGGGCGTAGCTCAGTTGGTAGAGCGTTCGCTTTGCATGTGAAAGGTCCCGGGTTCAAGCCCCGGCGCCTCCATGTTTTGTGGACAGTGCATGGTAAGTGTTGGTCGCGGCGAGCCAAGACACGCAAGATGTTGCAAAGCCAGCCTCACAGACTCATATGATGTATACTGACGTAAGGAGAGCAAGACGTGAATGTGAGGACCGGCTGTTGTCGAGGTGTCATCGAGTGCAAATCTATCTTAGGTATAACGGCCTAACCTCAATGAAGTCTAGAGTGTGGACAACACGTTCGTCTTACTCAGAGCGGTGGCCGAACGCTATTTTCGACGTTGTGCGTGCCACTTTAATTTTGGCCAACTACGATTCGATACAGAATGCAGGAAACCTGAAAGACACCCTCTCGGACACATTGAGAGTAGTGTTTGTCTGCGGAATAATGGGAGTGCAAGGGTCTGTGATATTGATATGGTTGTATGTAGCACTATCCGTCATCAGGGGGCGTAGCTCAGATGGTAGAGCGCTCGCTTAGCATGCGAGAGGTACTGGGATCGATACCCAGCGTCTCCAGAATTTTTAACACACCAACATGCGCACACTGCCAATGCAAATAATTCACAGCCAGCGAATGTGTCTAGGCAGATACGAGCGAACGATTAGCAGCCACAATTGGCAAGCGTGCTGTTACGCGCAGGAAGCACCCTCCTCCCAGCCCTATACTTAATTTAGAACCAGTACAAGTCTTCCCTTAAGATTCTCAAACCTATGTCGGAAAGATCTGCCTTGCGCCGAGTTCACAAAAATCCCACTGCACATTCCCATTCTTTACGTGCAGTCGGCTGCTACTGGTGTTGCTAGTTGTGACTGCTGATGACAGATGCCGTAGCAATCAATTCATGGAGTGAGTTGTATGTTTTGCGACACTCTGTCTCTGACAAGCAAGCGGAGGTGACATAGGCGCGAACACGGGAAGTTTGCAGCTCCTCGCTGCCTGCAGAGACCGAGCAGCCACACTAGTTGGGCGGCCTAAGCCGTAGGCGAAATGTGCTCACTCGCTTGGGCGCGACGTCAAGCTCTAAATAAGGCTGTCACTAGCGTGAGCGTTGCGTGAGCGTCGTGTAAAGTCGGAAAAGTCGTCTGCATAGGTGAGTGCAATGTTTGGGGAGCGTTTCGTAGTTTGCGCAGTGCAATGGAGACGCGGAAACTTGTTGTGGCCCAGTCTTTTGCAGTTGGACGACAAGAGTGGTACACAGTAGTAAAGTGCGAGGCAGTGAGTTGGCATCAACAGTCGAGTGCACAATGGGGCTTCAGATGTGCTTGTTACCTCAGGCGCTGTGTGATTGTCGACATGGAGTCAAAACGGAGCAATTTGTGACTGTCCTTTCAATTTAAGACGTTAAATACAGACGGAATTTGTAGTCGTAATACCAGAGCATCGAAACTACTTGGAACTCTTGTGCATATGAACGTGATCGCGCCTTTGTACACTGGTCCCTTCGCCCCTATGAACCAACCAACCATCATGTCCGCGCACATCAGAGTAGCAAAGGATGGAAAACAGCGCATCTTTGTTGCGCTTGGGGGCGTAGCTCAGTTGGTAGAGCGTTCGCTTTGCATGTGAAAGGTCCCGGGTTCAAGCCCCGGCGCCTCCATGTTTTGTGGACAGTGCATGGTAAGTGTTGGTCGCGGCGAGCCTAAAGACACGCAAGATGTTGCAAAGCCAGCCTCACAGACTCATATGATGTATACTGACGTAAGGAGAGCAAGACGTGAATGTGAGGACCGGCTGTTGTCGAGGTGTCATCGAGTGCAAATCTATCTTAGGTATAACGGCCTAACCTCAATGAAGTCTAGAGTGTGGACAACACGTTCGTCTTACTCAGAGCGGTGGCCGAACGCTATTTTCGACGTTGTGCGTGCCACTTTAATTTTGGCCAACTACGATTCGATACAGAATGCAGGAAACCTGAAAGACACCCTCACGGACACATTGAGAGTAGTGTTTGTCTGCGGAATAATGGGAGTGCAAGGGTCTGTGATATTGATATGGTTGTATGTAGCACTATCCGTCATCAGGGGGCGTAGCTCAGATGGTAGAGCGCTCGCTTAGCATGCGAGAGGTACTGGGATCGATACCCAGCGTCTCCAGAATTTTTAACACACCAACATGCGCACACTGCCATGCAAATAATTCACAGCCAGCGAATGTGTCTAGGCAGATACGAGCGAACGATTAGCAGCCACAATTGGCAAGCGTGCTGTTACGCGCAGGAAGCACCCTCCTCCAAGCCCTATACTTAATTTAGAACCAGTACAAGTCTTCCCTTAAGATTCTCAAACCTATGTCGGAAAGATCTGCCTTGCGCCGAGTTCACAAAAATCCCACTGCACATTCCCATTCTTTACGTGCAGTCGGCTGCTACTGGTGTTGCTAGTTGTGACTGCTGATGACAGATGCCGTAGCAATCAATTCATGGAGTGAGTTGTATGTTTTGCGACACTCTGTCTCTGACAAGCAAGCGGAGGTGACATAGGCGCGAACACGGGAAGTTTGCAGCTCCTCGCTGCCTGCAGAGACCGAGCAGCCACACTAGTTGGGCGGCCTAAGCCGTAGGCGAAATGTGCTCACTCGCTTGGGCGCGACGTCAAGCTCTAAATAAGGCTGTCACTAGCGTGAGCGTTGCGTGAGCGTCGTGTAAAGTCGGAAAAGTCGTCTGCATAGGTGAGTGCAATGTTTGGGGAGCGTTTCGTAGTTTGCGCAGTGCAATGGAGACGCGGAAACTTGTTGTGGCCCAGTCTTTTGCAGTTGGACGACAAGAGTGGTACACAGTAGTAAAGTGCGAGGCAGTGAGTTGGCATCAACAGTCGAGTGCACAATGGGGCTTCAGATGTGCTTGTTACCTCAGGCGCTGTGTGATTGTCGACATGGAGTCAAAACGGAGCAATTTGTGACTGTCCTTTCAATTTAAGACGTTAAATACAGACGGAATTTGTAGTCGTAATACCAGAGCATCGAAACTACTTGGAACTCTTGTGCATATGAACGTGATCGCGCCTTTGTACACTGGTCCCTTCGCCCCTATGAACCAACCAACCATCATGTCCGCGCACATCAGAGTAGCAAAGGATGGAAAACAGCGCATCTTTGTTGCGCTTGGGGGCGTAGCTCAGTTGGTAGAGCGTTCGCTTTGCATGTGAAAGGTCCCGGGTTCAAGCCCCGGCGCCTCCATGTTTTGTGGACAGTGCATGGTAAGTGTTGGTCGCGGCGAGCCTAAAGACACGCAAGATGTTGCAAAGCCAGCCTCACAGACTCATATGATGTATACTGACGTAAGGAGAGCAAGACGTGAATGTGAGGACCGGCTGTTGTCGAGGTGTCATCGAGTGCAAATCTATCTTAGGTATAACGGCCTAACCTCAATGAAGTCTAGAGTGTGGACAACACGTTCGTCTTACTCAGAGCGGTGGCCGAACGCTATTTTCGACGTTGTGCGTGCCACTTTAATTTTGGCCAACTACGATTCGATACAGAATGCAGGAAACCTGAAAGACACCCTCACGGACACATTGAGAGTAGTGTTTGTCTGCGGAATAATGGGAGTGCAAGGGTCTGTGATATTGATATGGTTGTATGTAGCACTATCCGTCATCAGGGGGCGTAGCTCAGATGGTAGAGCGCTCGCTTAGCATGCGAGAGGTACTGGGATCGATACCCAGCGTCTCCAGAATTTTTAACACACCAACATGCGCACACTGCCATGCAAATAATTCACAGCCAGCGAATGTGTCTAGGCAGATACGAGCGAACGATTAGCAGCCACAATTGGCAAGCGTGCTGTTACGCGCAGGAAGCACCCTCCTCCAAGCCCTATACTTAATTTAGAACCAGTACAAGTCTTCCCTTAAGATTCTCAAACCTATGTCGGAAAGATCTGCCTTGCGCCGAGTTCACAAAAATCCCACTGCACATTCCCATTCTTTACGTGCAGTCGGCTGCTACTGGTGTTGCTAGTTGTGACTGCTGATGACAGATGCCGTAGCAATCAATTCATGGAGTGAGTTGTATGTTTTGCGACACTCTGTCTCTGACAAGCAAGCGGAGGTGACATAGGCGCGAACACGGGAAGTTTGCAGCTCCTCGCTGCCTGCAGAGACCGAGCAGCCACACTAGTTGGGCGGCCTAAGCCGTAGGCGAAATGTGCTCACTCGCTTGGGCGCGACGTCAAGCTCTAAATAAGGCTGTCACTAGCGTGAGCGTTGCGTGAGCGTCGTGTAAAGTCGGAAAAGTCGTCTGCATAGGTGAGTGCAATGTTTGGGGAGCGTTTCGTAGTTTGCGCAGTGCAATGGAGACGCGGAAACTTGTTGTGGCCCAGTCTTTTGCAGTTGGACGACAAGAGTGGTACACAGTAGTAAAGTGCGAGGCAGTGAGTTGGCATCAACAGTCGAGTGCACAATGGGGCTTCAGATGTGCTTGTTACCTCAGGCGCTGTGTGATTGTCGACATGGAGTCAAAACGGAGCAATTTGTGACTGTCCTTTCAATTTAAGACGTTAAATACAGACGGAATTTGTAGTCGTAATACCAGAGCATCGAAACTACTTGGAACTCTTGTGCATATGAACGTGATCGCGCCTTTGTACACTGGTCCCTTCGCCCCTATGAACCAACCAACCATCATGTCCGCGCACATCAGAGTAGCAAAGGATGGAAAACAGCGCATCTTTGTTGCGCTTGGGGGCGTAGCTCAGTTGGTAGAGCGTTCGCTTTGCATGTGAAAGGTCCCGGGTTCAAGCCCCGGCGCCTCCATGTTTTGTGGACAGTGCATGGTAAGTGTTGGTCGCGGCGAGCCTAAAGACACGCAAGATGTTGCAAAGCCAGCCTCACAGACTCATATGATGTATACTGACGTAAGGAGAGCAAGACGTGAATGTGAGGACCGGCTGTTGTCGAGGTGTCATCGAGTGCAAATCTATCTTAGGTATAACGGCCTAACCTCAATGAAGTCTAGAGTGTGGACAACACGTTCGTCTTACTCAGAGCGGTGGCCGAACGCTATTTTCGACGTTGTGCGTGCCACTTTAATTTTGGCCAACTACGATTCGATACAGAATGCAGGAAACCTGAAAGACACCCTCACGGACACATTGAGAGTAGTGTTTGTCTGCGGAATAATGGGAGTGCAAGGGTCTGTGATATTGATATGGTTGTATGTAGCACTATCCGTCATCAGGGGGCGTAGCTCAGATGGTAGAGCGCTCGCTTAGCATGCGAGAGGTACTGGGATCGATACCCAGCGTCTCCAGAATTTTTAACACACCAACATGCGCACACTGCCATGCAAATAATTCACAGCCAGCGAATGTGTCTAGGCAGATACGAGCGAACGATTAGCAGCCACAATTGGCAAGCGTGCTGTTACGCGCAGGAAGCACCCTCCTCCCAGCCCTATACTTAATTTAGAACCAGTACAAGTCTTCCCTTAAGATTCTCAAACCTATGTCGGAAAGATCTGCCTTGCGCCGAGTTCACAAAAATCCCACTGCACATTCCCATTCTTTACGTGCAGTCGGCTGCTACTGGTGTTGCTAGTTGTGACTGCTGATGACAGATGCCGTAGCAATCAATTCATGGAGTGAGTTGTATGTTTTGCGACACTCTGTCTCTGACAAGCAAGCGGAGGTGACATAGGCGCGAACACGGGAAGTTTGCAGCTCCTCGCTGCCTGCAGAGACCGAGCAGCCACACTAGTTGGGCGGCCTAAGCCGTAGGCGAAATGTGCTCACTCGCTTGGGCGCGACGTCAAGCTCTAAATAAGGCTGTCACTAGCGTGAGCGTTGCGTGAGCGTCGTGTAAAGTCGGAAAAGTCGTCTGCATAGGTGAGTGCAATGTTTGGGGAGCGTTTCGTAGTTTGCGCAGTGCAATGGAGACGCGGAAACTTGTTGTGGCCCAGTCTTTTGCAGTTGGACGACAAGAGTGGTACACAGTAGTAAAGTGCGAGGCAGTGAGTTGGCATCAACAGTCGAGTGCACAATGGGGCTTCAGATGTGCTTGTTACCTCAGGCGCTGTGTGATTGTCGACATGGAGTGAAAACGGAGCAATTTGTGACTGTCCTTTCAATTTAAGACGTTAAATACAGACGGAATTTGTAGTCGTAATACCAGAGCATCGAAACTACTTGGAACTCTTGTGCATATGAACGTGATCGCGCCTTTGTACACTGGTCCCTTCGCCCCTATGAACCAACCAACCATCATGTCCGCGCACATCAGAGTAGCAAAGGATGGAAAACAGCGCATCTTTGTTGCGCTTGGGGGCGTAGCTCAGTTGGTAGAGCGTTCGCTTTGCATGTGAAAGGTCCCGGGTTCAAGCCCCGGCGCCTCCATGTTTTGTGGACAGTGCATGGTAAGTGTTGGTCGCGGCGAGCCTAAAGACACGCAAGATGTTGCAAAGCCAGCCTCACAGACTCATATGATGTATACTGACGTAAGGAGAGCAAGACGTGAATGTGAGGACCGGCTGTTGTCGAGGTGTCATCGAGTGCAAATCTATCTTAGGTATAACGGCCTAACCTCAATGAAGTCTAGAGTGTGGACAACACGTTCGTCTTACTCAGAGCGGTGGCCGAACGCTATTTTCGACGTTGTGCGTGCCACTTTAATTTTGGCCAACTACGATTCGATACAGAATGCAGGAAACCTGAAAGACACCCTCACGGACACATTGAGAGTAGTGTTTGTCTGCGGAATAATGGGAGTGCAAGGGTCTGTGATATTGATATGGTTGTATGTAGCACTATCCGTCATCAGGGGGCGTAGCTCAGATGGTAGAGCGCTCGCTTAGCATGCGAGAGGTACTGGGATCGATACCCAGCGTCTCCAGAATTTTTAACACACCAACATGCGCACACTGCCATGCAAATAATTCACAGCCAGCGAATGTGTCTAGGCAGATACGAGCGAACGATTAGCAGCCACAATTGGCAAGCGTGCTGTTACGCGCAGGAAGCACCCTCCTCCAAGCCCTATACTTAATTTAGAACCAGTACAAGTCTTCCCTTAAGATTCTCAAACCTATGTCGGAAAGATCTGCCTTGCGCCGAGTTCACAAAAATCCCACTGCACATTCCCATTCTTTACGTGCAGTCGGCTGCTACTGGTGTTGCTAGTTGTGACTGCTGATGACAGATGCCGTAGCAATCAATTCATGGAGTGAGTTGTATGTTTTGCGACACTCTGTCTCTGACAAGCAAGCGGAGGTGACATAGGCGCGAACACGGGAAGTTTGCAGCTCCTCGCTGCCTGCAGAGACCGAGCAGCCACACTAGTTGGGCGGCCTAAGCCGTAGGCGAAATGTGCTCACTCGCTTGGGCGCGACGTCAAGCTCTAAATAAGGCTGTCACTAGCGTGAGCGTTGCGTGAGCGTCGTGTAAAGTCGGAAAAGTCGTCTGCATAGGTGAGTGCAATGTTTGGGGAGCGTTTCGTAGTTTGCGCAGTGCAATGGAGACGCGGAAACTTGTTGTGGCCCAGTCTTTTGCAGTTGGACGACAAGAGTGGTACACAGTAGTAAAGTGCGAGGCAGTGAGTTGGCATCAACAGTCGAGTGCACAATGGGGCTTCAGATGTGCTTGTTACCTCAGGCGCTGTGTGATTGTCGACATGGAGTCAAAACGGAGCAATTTGTGACTGTCCTTTCAATTTAAGACGTTAAATACAGACGGAATTTGTAGTCGTAATACCAGAGCATCGAAACTACTTGGAACTCTTGTGCATATGAACGTGATCGCGCCTTTGTACACTGGTCCCTTCGCCCCTATGAACCAACCAACCATCATGTCCGCGCACATCAGAGTAGCAAAGGATGGAAAACAGCGCATCTTTGTTGCGCTTGGGGGCGTAGCTCAGTTGGTAGAGCGTTCGCTTTGCATGTGAAAGGTCCCGGGTTCAAGCCCCGGCGCCTCCATGTTTTGTGGACAGTGCATGGTAAGTGTTGGTCGCGGCGAGCCTAAAGACACGCAAGATGTTGCAAAGCCAGCCTCACAGACTCATATGATGTATACTGACGTAAGGAGAGCAAGACGTGAATGTGAGGACCGGCTGTTGTCGAGGTGTCATCGAGTGCAAATCTATCTTAGGTATAACGGCCTAACCTCAATGAAGTCTAGAGTGTGGACAACACGTTCGTCTTACTCAGAGCGGTGGCCGAACGCTATTTTCGACGTTGTGCGTGCCACTTTAATTTTGGCCAACTACGATTCGATACAGAATGCAGGAAACCTGAAAGACACCCTCACGGACACATTGAGAGTAGTGTTTGTCTGCGGAATAATGGGAGTGCAAGGGTCTGTGATATTGATATGGTTGTATGTAGCACTATCCGTCATCAGGGGGCGTAGCTCAGATGGTAGAGCGCTCGCTTAGCATGCGAGAGGTACTGGGATCGATACCCAGCGTCTCCAGAATTTTTAACACACCAACATGCGCACACTGCCATGCAAATAATTCACAGCCAGCGAATGTGTCTAGGCAGATACGAGCGAACGATTAGCAGCCACAATTGGCAAGCGTGCTGTTACGCGCAGGAAGCACCCTCCTCCAAGCCCTATACTTAATTTAGAACCAGTACAAGTCTTCCCTTAAGATTCTCAAACCTATGTCGGAAAGATCTGCCTTGCGCCGAGTTCACAAAAATCCCACTGCACATTCCCATTCTTTACGTGCAGTCGGCTGCTACTGGTGTTGCTAGTTGTGACTGCTGATGACAGATGCCGTAGCAATCAATTCATGGAGTGAGTTGTATGTTTTGCGACACTCTGTCTCTGACAAGCAAGCGGAGGTGACATAGGCGCGAACACGGGAAGTTTGCAGCTCCTCGCTGCCTGCAGAGACCGAGCAGCCACACTAGTTGGGCGGCCTAAGCCGTAGGCGAAATGTGCTCACTCGCTTGGGCGCGACGTCAAGCTCTAAATAAGGCTGTCACTAGCGTGAGCGTTGCGTGAGCGTCGTGTAAAGTCGGAAAAGTCGTCTGCATAGGTGAGTGCAATGTTTGGGGAGCGTTTCGTAGTTTGCGCAGTGCAATGGAGACGCGGAAACTTGTTGTGGCCCAGTCTTTTGCAGTTGGACGACAAGAGTGGTACACAGTAGTAAAGTGCGAGGCAGTGAGTTGGCATCAACAGTCGAGTGCACAATGGGGCTTCAGATGTGCTTGTTACCTCAGGCGCTGTGTGATTGTCGACATGGAGTCAAAACGGAGCAATTTGTGACTGTCCTTTCAATTTAAGACGTTAAATACAGACGGAATTTGTAGTCGTAATACCAGAGCATCGAAACTACTTGGAACTCTTGTGCATATGAACGTGATCGCGCCTTTGTACACTGGTCCCTTCGCCCCTATGAACCAACCAACCATCATGTCCGCGCACATCAGAGTAGCAAAGGATGGAAAACAGCGCATCTTTGTTGCGCTTGGGGGCGTAGCTCAGTTGGTAGAGCGTTCGCTTTGCATGTGAAAGGTCCCGGGTTCAAGCCCCGGCGCCTCCATGTTTTGTGGACAGTGCGTGGTAAGTGTTGGTCGCGGCGAGCCTAAAGACACGCAAGATGTTGCAAAGCCAGCCTCACAGACTCATATGATGTATACTGACGTAAGGAGAGCAAGACGTGAATGTGAGGACCGGCTGTTGTCGAGGTGTCATCGAGTGCAAATCTATCTTAGGTATAACGGCCTAACCTCAATGAAGTCTAGAGTGTGGACAACACGTTCGTCTTACTCAGAGCGGTGGCCGAACGCTATTTTCGACGTTGTGCGTGCCACTTTAATTTTGGCCAACTACGATTCGATACAGAATGCAGGAAACCTGAAAGACACCCTCACGGACACATTGAGAGTAGTGTTTGTCTGCGGAATAATGGGAGTGCAAGGGTCTGTGATATTGATATGGTTGTATGTAGCACTATCCGTCATCAGGGGGCGTAGCTCAGATGGTAGAGCGCTCGCTTAGCATGCGAGAGGTACTGGGATCGATACCCAGCGTCTCCAGAATTTTTAACACACCAACATGCGCACACTGCCATGCAAATAATTCACAGCCAGCGAATGTGTCTAGGCAGATACGAGCGAACGATTAGCAGCCACAATTGGCAAGCGTGCTGTTACGCGCAGGAAGCACCCTCCTCCCAGCCCTATACTTAATTTAGAACCAGTACAAGTCTTCCCTTAAGATTCTCAAACCTATGTCGGAAAGATCTGCCTTGCGCCGAGTTCACAAAAATCCCACTGCACATTCCCATTCTTTACGTGCAGTCGGCTGCTACTGGTGTTGCTAGTTGTGACTGCTGATGACAGATGCCGTAGCAATCAATTCATGGAGTGAGTTGTATGTTTTGCGACACTCTGTCTCTGACAAGCAAGCGGAGGTGACATAGGCGCGAACACGGGAAGTTTGCAGCTCCTCGCTGCCTGCAGAGACCGAGCAGCCACACTAGTTGGGCGGCCTAAGCCGTAGGCGAAATGTGCTCACTCGCTTGGGCGCGACGTCAAGCTCTAAATAAGGCTGTCACTAGCGTGAGCGTTGCGTGAGCGTCGTGTAAAGTCGGAAAAGTCGTCTGCATAGGTGAGTGCAATGTTTGGGGAGCGTTTCGTAGTTTGCGCAGTGCAATGGAGACGCGGAAACTTGTTGTGGCCCAGTCTTTTGCAGTTGGACGACAAGAGTGGTACACAGTAGTAAAGTGCGAGGCAGTGAGTTGGCATCAACAGTCGAGTGCACAATGGGGCTTCAGATGTGCTTGTTACCTCAGGCGCTGTGTGATTGTCGACATGGAGTGAAAACGGAGCAATTTGTGACTGTCCTTTCAATTTAAGACGTTAAATACAGACGGAATTTGTAGTCGTAATACCAGAGCATCGAAACTACTTGGAACTCTTGTGCATATGAACGTGATCGCGCCTTTGTACACTGGTCCCTTCGCCCCTATGAACCAACCAACCATCATGTCCGCGCACATCAGAGTAGCAAAGGATGGAAAACAGCGCATCTTTGTTGCGCTTGGGGGCGTAGCTCAGTTGGTAGAGCGTTCGCTTTGCATGTGAAAGGTCCCGGGTTCAAGCCCCGGCGCCTCCATGTTTTGTGGACAGTGCATGGTAAGTGTTGGTCGCGGCGAGCCTAAAGACACGCAAGATGTTGCAAAGCCAGCCTCACAGACTCATATGATGTATACTGACGTAAGGAGAGCAAGACGTGAATGTGAGGACCGGCTGTTGTCGAGGTGTCATCGAGTGCAAATCTATCTTAGGTATAACGGCCTAACCTCAATGAAGTCTAGAGTGTGGACAACACGTTCGTCTTACTCAGAGCGGTGGCCGAACGCTATTTTCGACGTTGTGCGTGCCACTTTAATTTTGGCCAACTACGATTCGATACAGAATGCAGGAAACCTGAAAGACACCCTCACGGACACATTGAGAGTAGTGTTTGTCTGCGGAATAATGGGAGTGCAAGGGTCTGTGATATTGATATGGTTGTATGTAGCACTATCCGTCATCAGGGGGCGTAGCTCAGATGGTAGAGCGCTCGCTTAGCATGCGAGAGGTACTGGGATCGATACCCAGCGTCTCCAGAATTTTTAACACACCAACATGCGCACACTGCCATGCAAATAATTCACAGCCAGCGAATGTGTCTAGGCAGATACGAGCGAACGATTAGCAGCCACAATTGGCAAGCGTGCTGTTACGCGCAGGAAGCACCCTCCTCCCAGCCCTATACTTAATTTAGAACCAGTACAAGTCTTCCCTTAAGATTCTCAAACCTATGTCGGAAAGATCTGCCTTGCGCCGAGTTCACAAAAATCCCACTGCACATTCCCATTCTTTACGTGCAGTCGGCTGCTACTGGTGTTGCTAGTTGTGACTGCTGATGACAGATGCCGTAGCAATCAATTCATGGAGTGAGTTGTATGTTTTGCGACACTCTGTCTCTGACAAGCAAGCGGAGGTGACATAGGCGCGAACACGGGAAGTTTGCAGCTCCTCGCTGCCTGCAGAGACCGAGCAGCCACACTAGTTGGGCGGCCTAAGCCGTAGGCGAAATGTGCTCACTCGCTTGGGCGCGACGTCAAGCTCTAAATAAGGCTGTCACTAGCGTGAGCGTTGCGTGAGCGTCGTGTAAAGTCGGAAAAGTCGTCTGCATAGGTGAGTGCAATGTTTGGGGAGCGTTTCGTAGTTTGCGCAGTGCAATGGAGACGCGGAAACTTGTTGTGGCCCAGTCTTTTGCAGTTGGACGACAAGAGTGGTACACAGTAGTAAAGTGCGAGGCAGTGAGTTGGCATCAACAGTCGAGTGCACAATGGGGCTTCAGATGTGCTTGTTACCTCAGGCGCTGTGTGATTGTCGACATGGAGTCAAAACGGAGCAATTTGTGACTGTCCTTTCAATTTAAGACGTTAAATACAGACGGAATTTGTAGTCGTAATACCAGAGCATCGAAACTACTTGGAACTCTTGTGCATATGAACGTGATCGCGCCTTTGTACACTGGTCCCTTCGCCCCTATGAACCAACCAACCATCATGTCCGCGCACATCAGAGTAGCAAAGGATGGAAAACAGCGCATCTTTGTTGCGCTTGGGGGCGTAGCTCAGTTGGTAGAGCGTTCGCTTTGCATGTGAAAGGTCCCGGGTTCAAGCCCCGGCGCCTCCATGTTTTGTGGACAGTGCATGGTAAGTGTTGGTCGCGGCGAGCCTAAAGACACGCAAGATGTTGCAAAGCCAGCCTCACAGACTCATATGATGTATACTGACGTAAGGAGAGCAAGACGTGAATGTGAGGACCGGCTGTTGTCGAGGTGTCATCGAGTGCAAATCTATCTTAGGTATAACGGCCTAACCTCAATGAAGTCTAGAGTGTGGACAACACGTTCGTCTTACTCAGAGCGGTGGCCGAACGCTATTTTCGACGTTGTGCGTGCCACTTTAATTTTGGCCAACTACGATTCGATACAGAATGCAGGAAACCTGAAAGACACCCTCACGGACACATTGAGAGTAGTGTTTGTCTGCGGAATAATGGGAGTGCAAGGGTCTGTGATATTGATATGGTTGTATGTAGCACTATCCGTCATCAGGGGGCGTAGCTCAGATGGTAGAGCGCTCGCTTAGCATGCGAGAGGTACTGGGATCGATACCCAGCGTCTCCAGAATTTTTAACACACCAACATGCGCACACTGCCATGCAAATAATTCACAGCCAGCGAATGTGTCTAGGCAGATACGAGCGAACGATTAGCAGCCACAATTGGCAAGCGTGCTGTTACGCGCAGGAAGCACCCTCCTCCAAGCCCTATACTTAATTTAGAACCAGTACAAGTCTTCCCTTAAGATTCTCAAACCTATGTCGGAAAGATCTGCCTTGCGCCGAGTTCACAAAAATCCCACTGCACATTCCCATTCTTTACGTGCAGTCGGCTGCTACTGGTGTTGCTAGTTGTGACTGCTGATGACAGATGCCGTAGCAATCAATTCATGGAGTGAGTTGTATGTTTTGCGACACTCTGTCTCTGACAAGCAAGCGGAGGTGACATAGGCGCGAACACGGGAAGTTTGCAGCTCCTCGCTGCCTGCAGAGACCGAGCAGCCACACTAGTTGGGCGGCCTAAGCCGTAGGCGAAATGTGCTCACTCGCTTGGGCGCGACGTCAAGCTCTAAATAAGGCTGTCACTAGCGTGAGCGTTGCGTGAGCGTCGTGTAAAGTCGGAAAAGTCGTCTGCATAGGTGAGTGCAATGTTTGGGGAGCGTTTCGTAGTTTGCGCAGTGCAATGGAGACGCGGAAACTTGTTGTGGCCCAGTCTTTTGCAGTTGGACGACAAGAGTGGTACACAGTAGTAAAGTGCGAGGCAGTGAGTTGGCATCAACAGTCGAGTGCACAATGGGGCTTCAGATGTGCTTGTTACCTCAGGCGCTGTGTGATTGTCGACATGGAGTCAAAACGGAGCAATTTGTGACTGTCCTTTCAATTTAAGACGTTAAATACAGACGGAATTTGTAGTCGTAATACCAGAGCATCGAAACTACTTGGAACTCTTGTGCATATGAACGTGATCGCGCCTTTGTACACTGGTCCCTTCGCCCCTATGAACCAACCAACCATCATGTCCGCGCACATCAGAGTAGCAAAGGATGGAAAACAGCGCATCTTTGTTGCGCTTGGGGGCGTAGCTCAGTTGGTAGAGCGTTCGCTTTGCATGTGAAAGGTCCCGGGTTCAAGCCCCGGCGCCTCCATGTTTTGTGGACAGTGCATGGTAAGTGTTGGTCGCGGCGAGCCTAAAGACACGCAAGATGTTGCAAAGCCAGCCTCACAGACTCATATGATGTATACTGACGTAAGGAGAGCAAGACGTGAATGTGAGGACCGGCTGTTGTCGAGGTGTCATCGAGTGCAAATCTATCTTAGGTATAACGGCCTAACCTCAATGAAGTCTAGAGTGTGGACAACACGTTCGTCTTACTCAGAGCGGTGGCCGAACGCTATTTTCGACGTTGTGCGTGCCACTTTAATTTTGGCCAACTACGATTCGATACAGAATGCAGGAAACCTGAAAGACACCCTCACGGACACATTGAGAGTAGTGTTTGTCTGCGGAATAATGGGAGTGCAAGGGTCTGTGATATTGATATGGTTGTATGTAGCACTATCCGTCATCAGGGGGCGTAGCTCAGATGGTAGAGCGCTCGCTTAGCATGCGAGAGGTACTGGGATCGATACCCAGCGTCTCCAGAATTTTTAACACACCAACATGCGCACACTGCCATGCAAATAATTCACAGCCAGCGAATGTGTCTAGGCAGATACGAGCGAACGATTAGCAGCCACAATTGGCAAGCGTGCTGTTACGCGCAGGAAGCACCCTCCTCCCAGCCCTATACTTAATTTAGAACCAGTACAAGTCTTCCCTTAAGATTCTCAAACCTATGTCGGAAAGATCTGCCTTGCGCCGAGTTCACAAAAATCCCACTGCACATTCCCATTCTTTACGTGCAGTCGGCTGCTACTGGTGTTGCTAGTTGTGACTGCTGATGACAGATGCCGTAGCAATCAATTCATGGAGTGAGTTGTATGTTTTGCGACACTCTGTCTCTGACAAGCAAGCGGAGGTGACATAGGCGCGAACACGGGAAGTTTGCAGCTCCTCGCTGCCTGCAGAGACCGAGCAGCCACACTAGTTGGGCGGCCTAAGCCGTAGGCGAAATGTGCTCACTCGCTTGGGCGCGACGTCAAGCTCTAAATAAGGCTGTCACTAGCGTGAGCGTTGCGTGAGCGTCGTGTAAAGTCGGAAAAGTCGTCTGCATAGGTGAGTGCAATGTTTGGGGAGCGTTTCGTAGTTTGCGCAGTGCAATGGAGACGCGGAAACTTGTTGTGGCCCAGTCTTTTGCAGTTGGACGACAAGAGTGGTACACAGTAGTAAAGTGCGAGGCAGTGAGTTGGCATCAACAGTCGAGTGCACAATGGGGCTTCAGATGTGCTTGTTACCTCAGGCGCTGTGTGATTGTCGACATGGAGTCAAAACGGAGCAATTTGTGACTGTCCTTTCAATTTAAGACGTTAAATACAGACGGAATTTGTAGTCGTAATACCAGAGCATCGAAACTACTTGGAACTCTTGTGCATATGAACGTGATCGCGCCTTTGTACACTGGTCCCTTCGCCCCTATGAACCAACCAACCATCATGTCCGCGCACATCAGAGTAGCAAAGGATGGAAAACAGCGCATCTTTGTTGCGCTTGGGGGCGTAGCTCAGTTGGTAGAGCGTTCGCTTTGCATGTGAAAGGTCCCGGGTTCAAGCCCCGGCGCCTCCATGTTTTGTGGACAGTGCATGGTAAGTGTTGGTCGCGGCGAGCCTAAAGACACGCAAGATGTTGCAAAGCCAGCCTCACAGACTCATATGATGTATACTGACGTAAGGAGAGCAAGACGTGAATGTGAGGACCGGCTGTTGTCGAGGTGTCATCGAGTGCAAATCTATCTTAGGTATAACGGCCTAACCTCAATGAAAGTCTAGAGTGTGGACAACACGTTCGTCTTACTCAGAGCGGTGGCCGAACGCTATTTTCGACGTTGTGCGTGCCACTTTAATTTTGGCCAACTACGATTCGATACAGAATGCAGGAAACCTGAAAGACACCCTCACGGACACATTGAGAGTAGTGTTTGTCTGCGGAATAATGGGAGTGCAAGGGTCTGTGATATTGATATGGTTGTATGTAGCACTATCCGTCATCAGGGGGCGTAGCTCAGATGGTAGAGCGCTCGCTTAGCATGCGAGAGGTACTGGGATCGATACCCAGCGTCTCCAGAATTTTTAACACACCAACATGCGCACACTGCCATGCAAATAATTCACAGCCAGCGAATGTGTCTAGGCAGATACGACGCGAACGATTAGCAGCCACAATTGGCAAGCGTGCTGTTACGCGCAGGAAGCACCCTCCTCCCAGCCCTATACTTAATTTAGAACCAGTACAAGTCTTCCCTTAAGATTCTCAAACCTATGTCGGAAAGATCTGCCTTGCGCCGAGTTCACAAAAATCCCACTGCACATTCCCATTCTTTACGTGCAGTCGGCTGCTACTGGTGTTGCTAGTTGTGACTGCTGATGACAGATGCCGTAGCAATCAATTCATGGAGTGAGTTGTATGTTTTGCGACACTCTGTCTCTGACAAGCAAGCGGAGGTGACATAGGCGCGAACACGGGAAGTTTGCAGCTCCTCGCTGCCTGCAGAGACCGAGCAGCCACACTAGTTGGGCGGCCTAAGCCGTAGGCGAAATGTGCTCACTCGCTTGGGCGCGACGTCAAGCTCTAAATAAGGCTGTCACTAGCGTGAGCGTTGCCGTGAGCGTCGTGTAAAGTCGGAAAAGTCGTCTGCATAGGTGAGTGCAATGTTTGGGGAGCGTTTCGTAGTTTGCGCAGTGCAATGGAGACGCGGAAACTTGTTGTGGCCCAGTCTTTTGGCAGTTGGACGACAAGAGTGGTACACAGTAGTAAAGTGCGAGGCAGTGAGTTGGCATCAACAGTCGAGTGCACAATGGGGCTTCAGATGTGCTTGTTACCTCAGGCGCTGTGTGATTGTCGACATGGAGTCAAAACGGAGCAATTTGTGACTGTCCTTTCAATTTAAGACGTTAAATACAGACGGAATTTGTAGTCGTAATACCAGAGCATCGAAACTACTTGGAACTCTTGTGCATATGAACGTGATCGCGCCTTTGTACACTGGTCCCTTCGCCCCTATGAACCAACCAACCATCATGTCCGCGCACATCAGAGTAGCAAAGGATGGAAAACAGCGCATCTTTGTTGCGCTTGGGGGCGTAGCTCAGTTGGTAGAGCGTTCGCTTTGCATGTGAAAGGTCCCGGGTTCAAGCCCCGGCGCCTCCATGTTTTGTGGACAGTGCATGGTAAGTGTTGGTCGCGGCGAGCCTAAAGACACGCAAGATGTTGCAAAGCCAGCCTCACAGACTCATATGATGTATACTGACGTAAGGAGAGCAAGACGTGAATGTGAGGACCGGCTGTTGTCGAGGTGTCATCGAGTGCAAATCTATCTTAGGTATAACGGCCTAACCTCAATGAAGTCTAGAGTGTGGACAACCACGTTCGTCTTACTCAGAGCGGTGGCCGAACGCTATTTTCGACGTTGTGCGTGCCACTTTAATTTTGGCCAACTACGATTCGATACAGAATGCAGGAAACCTGAAAGACACCCTCACGGACACATTGAGAGTAGTGTTTGTCTGCGGAATAATGGGAGTGCAAGGGTCTGTGATATTGATATGGTTGTATGTAGCACTATCCGTCATCAGGGGGGCGTAGCTCAGATGGTAGAGCGCTCGCTTAGCATGCGAGAGGTACTGGGATCGATACCCAGCGTCTCCAGAATTTTTAACACACCAACATGCGCACACTGCCATGCAAATAATTCACAGCCAGCGAATGTGTCTAGGCAGATACGAGCGAACGATTAGCAGCCACAATTGGCAAGCGTGCTGTTACGCGCAGGAAGCACCCTCCTCCAAGCCCTATACTTAATTTAGAACCAGTACAAGTCTTCCCTTAAGATTCTCAAACCTATGTCGGAAAGATCTGCCTTGCGCCGAGTTCACAAAAATCCCACTGCACATTCCCATTCTTTACGTGCAGTCGGCTGCTACTGGTGTTGCTAGTTGTGACTGCTGATGACAGATGCCGTAGCAATCAATTCATGGAGTGAGTTGTATGTTTTGCGACACTCTGTCTCTGACAAGCAAGCGGAGGTGACATAGGCGCGAACACGGGAAGTTTGCAGCTCCTCGCTGCCTGCAGAGACCGAGCAGCCACACTAGTTGGGCGGCCTAAGCCGTAGGCGAAATGTGCTCACTCGCTTGGGCGCGACGTCAAGCTCTAAATAAGGCTGTCACTAGCGTGAGCGTTGCGTGAGCGTCGTGTAAAGTCGGAAAAGTCGTCTGCATAGGTGAGTGCAATGTTTGGGGAGCGTTTCGTAGTTTGCGCAGTGCAATGGAGACGCGGAAACTTGTTGTGGCCCAGTCTTTTGCAGTTGGACGACAAGAGTGGTACACAGTAGTAAAGTGCGAGGCAGTGAGTTGGCATCAACAGTCGAGTGCACAATGGGGCTTCAGATGTGCTTGTTACCTCAGGCGCTGTGTGATTGTCGACATGGAGTCAAAACGGAGCAATTTGTGACTGTCCTTTCAATTTAAGACGTTAAATACAGACGGAATTTGTAGTCGTAATACCAGAGCATCGAAACTACTTGGAACTCTTGTGCATATGAACGTGATCGCGCCTTTGTACACTGGTCCCTTCGCCCCTATGAACCAACCAACCATCATGTCCGCGCACATCAGAGTAGCAAAGGATGGAAAACAGCGCATCTTTGTTGCGCTTGGGGGCGTAGCTCAGTTGGTAGAGCGTTCGCTTTGCATGTGAAAGGTCCCGGGTTCAAGCCCCGGCGCCTCCATGTTTTGTGGACAGTGCATGGTAAGTGTTGGTCGCGGCGAGCCTAAAGACACGCAAGATGTTGCAAAGCCAGCCTCACAGACTCATATGATGTATACTGACGTAAGGAGAGCAAGACGTGAATGTGAGGACCGGCTGTTGTCGAGGTGTCATCGAGTGCAAATCTATCTTAGGTATAACGGCCTAACCTCAATGAAGTCTAGAGTGTGGACAACACGTTCGTCTTACTCAGAGCGGTGGCCGAACGCTATTTTCGACGTTGTGCGTGCCACTTTAATTTTGGCCAACTACGATTCGATACAGAATGCAGGAAACCTGAAAGACACCCTCACGGACACATTGAGAGTAGTGTTTGTCTGCGGAATAATGGGAGTGCAAGGGTCTGTGATATTGATATGGTTGTATGTAGCACTATCCGTCATCAGGGGGCGTAGCTCAGATGGTAGAGCGCTCGCTTAGCATGCGAGAGGTACTGGGATCGATACCCAGCGTCTCCAGAATTTTTAACACACCAACATGCGCACACTGCCATGCAAATAATTCACAGCCAGCGAATGTGTCTAGGCAGATACGAGCGAACGATTAGCAGCCACAATTGGCAAGCGTGCTGTTACGCGCAGGAAGCACCCTCCTCCAAGCCCTATACTTAATTTAGAACCAGTACAAGTCTTCCCTTAAGATTCTCAAACCTATGTCGGAAAGATCTGCCTTGCGCCGAGTTCACAAAAATCCCACTGCACATTCCCATTCTTTACGTGCAGTCGGCTGCTACTGGTGTTGCTAGTTGTGACTGCTGATGACAGATGCCGTAGCAATCAATTCATGGAGTGAGTTGTATGTTTTGCGACACTCTGTCTCTGACAAGCAAGCGGAGGTGACATAGGCGCGAACACGGGAAGTTTGCAGCTCCTCGCTGCCTGCAGAGACCGAGCAGCCACACTAGTTGGGCGGCCTAAGCCGTAGGCGAAATGTGCTCACTCGCTTGGGCGCGACGTCAAGCTCTAAATAAGGCTGTCACTAGCGTGAGCGTTGCGTGAGCGTCGTGTAAAGTCGGAAAAGTCGTCTGCATAGGTGAGTGCAATGTTTGGGGAGCGTTTCGTAGTTTGCGCAGTGCAATGGAGACGCGGAAACTTGTTGTGGCCCAGTCTTTTGCAGTTGGACGACAAGAGTGGTACACAGTAGTAAAGTGCGAGGCAGTGAGTTGGCATCAACAGTCGAGTGCACAATGGGGCTTCAGATGTGCTTGTTACCTCAGGCGCTGTGTGATTGTCGACATGGAGTCAAAACGGAGCAATTTGTGACTGTCCTTTCAATTTAAGACGTTAAATACAGACGGAATTTGTAGTCGTAATACCAGAGCATCGAAACTACTTGGAACTCTTGTGCATATGAACGTGATCGCGCCTTTGTACACTGGTCCCTTCGCCCCTATGAACCAACCAACCATCATGTCCGCGCACATCAGAGTAGCAAAGGATGGAAAACAGCGCATCTTTGTTGCGCTTGGGGGCGTAGCTCAGTTGGTAGAGCGTTCGCTTTGCATGTGAAAGGTCCCGGGTTCAAGCCCCGGCGCCTCCATGTTTTGTGGACAGTGCATGGTAAGTGTTGGTCGCGGCGAGCCTAAAGACACGCAAGATGTTGCAAAGCCAGCCTCACAGACTCATATGATGTATACTGACGTAAGGAGAGCAAGACGTGAATGTGAGGACCGGCTGTTGTCGAGGTGTCATCGAGTGCAAATCTATCTTAGGTATAACGGCCTAACCTCAATGAAGTCTAGAGTGTGGACAACACGTTCGTCTTACTCAGAGCGGTGGCCGAACGCTATTTTCGACGTTGTGCGTGCCACTTTAATTTTGGCCAACTACGATTCGATACAGAATGCAGGAAACCTGAAAGACACCCTCACGGACACATTGAGAGTAGTGTTTGTCTGCGGAATAATGGGAGTGCAAGGGTCTGTGATATTGATATGGTTGTATGTAGCACTATCCGTCATCAGGGGGCGTAGCTCAGATGGTAGAGCGCTCGCTTAGCATGCGAGAGGTACTGGGATCGATACCCAGCGTCTCCAGAATTTTTAACACACCAACATGCGCACACTGCCATGCAAATAATTCACAGCCAGCGAATGTGTCTAGGCAGATACGAGCGAACGATTAGCAGCCACAATTGGCAAGCGTGCTGTTACGCGCAGGAAGCACCCTCCTCCCAGCCCTATACTTAATTTAGAACCAGTACAAGTCTTCCCTTAAGATTCTCAAACCTATGTCGGAAAGATCTGCCTTGCGCCGAGTTCACAAAAATCCCACTGCACATTCCCATTCTTTACGTGCAGTCGGCTGCTACTGGTGTTGCTAGTTGTGACTGCTGATGACAGATGCCGTAGCAATCAATTCATGGAGTGAGTTGTATGTTTTGCGACACTCTGTCTCTGACAAGCAAGCGGAGGTGACATAGGCGCGAACACGGGAAGTTTGCAGCTCCTCGCTGCCTGCAGAGACCGAGCAGCCACACTAGTTGGGCGGCCTAAGCCGTAGGCGAAATGTGCTCACTCGCTTGGGCGCGACGTCAAGCTCTAAATAAGGCTGTCACTAGCGTGAGCGTTGCGTGAGCGTCGTGTAAAGTCGGAAAAGTCGTCTGCATAGGTGAGTGCAATGTTTGGGGAGCGTTTCGTAGTTTGCGCAGTGCAATGGAGACGCGGAAACTTGTTGTGGCCCAGTCTTTTGCAGTTGGACGACAAGAGTGGTACACAGTAGTAAAGTGCGAGGCAGTGAGTTGGCATCAACAGTCGAGTGCACAATGGGGCTTCAGATGTGCTTGTTACCTCAGGCGCTGTGTGATTGTCGACATGGAGTCAAAACGGAGCAATTTGTGACTGTCCTTTCAATTTAAGACGTTAAATACAGACGGAATTTGTAGTCGTAATACCAGAGCATCGAAACTACTTGGAACTCTTGTGCATATGAACGTGATCGCGCCTTTGTACACTGGTCCCTTCGCCCCTATGAACCAACCAACCATCATGTCCGCGCACATCAGAGTAGCAAAGGATGGAAAACAGCGCATCTTTGTTGCGCTTGGGGGCGTAGCTCAGTTGGTAGAGCGTTCGCTTTGCATGTGAAAGGTCCCGGGTTCAAGCCCCGGCGCCTCCATGTTTTGTGGACAGTGCATGGTAAGTGTTGGTCGCGGCGAGCCTAAAGACACGCAAGATGTTGCAAAGCCAGCCTCACAGACTCATATGATGTATACTGACGTAAGGAGAGCAAGACGTGAATGTGAGGACCGGCTGTTGTCGAGGTGTCATCGAGTGCAAATCTATCTTAGGTATAACGGCCTAACCTCAATGAAGTCTAGAGTGTGGACAACACGTTCGTCTTACTCAGAGCGGTGGCCGAACGCTATTTTTCGACGTTGTGCGTGCCACTTTAATTTTGGCCAACTACGATTCGATACAGAATGCAGGAAACCTGAAAGACACCCTCACGGACACATTGAGAGTAGTGTTTGTCTGCGGAATAATGGGAGTGCAAGGGTCTGTGATATTGATATGGTTGTATGTAGCACTATCCGTCATCAGGGGGCGTAGCTCAGATGGTAGAGCGCTCGCTTAGCATGCGAGAGGTACTGGGATCGATACCCAGCGTCTCCAGAATTTTTAACACACCAACATGCGCACACTGCCATGCAAATAATTCACAGCCAGCGAATGTGTCTAGGCAGATACGAGCGAACGATTAGCAGCCACAATTGGCAAGCGTGCTGTTACGCGCAGGAA
>NW_026046209.1:2500-5000 GCF_023864275.1 Schistocerca cancellata
CGCTGCCGACAGAGGCCCGGGAGCGTGCTGTCGTGGCATTGCCGGCGGGAGACAACACGCGCCACCTACGGTGACCGGCAGCTCCAACGCCAGCGCCACAGAAGGGCAAAGGCCCCACGTGGGTGCCGAAGCGAACTCTCCCAGCACAGCGCACGTGCCAACACGTCTGCACAACTGCGATACAAACCACCAGCGAGAACCGCTGGGGCGACCGAGCAGCAGACGGCGTCGCGGCGCCGAGTGCCGGGCGGCGGCGCATCCTCAACGCACACAGTCCTCAATCGGACCAGCACACTGCAGATGTCCACCGCGCTTCGCACCGGGCCGGCGAGGACCCACTTTGGCTGCACGGCGCCGCGCGCAGGGGTGCCCCGGCGCGCAGCTGCGCCGCCTGCCGCGTCCGTCGGCCGGCGCGCCTGCCACTGGGCGCCCCCACCAGCCGGCTGTAGCGCGTGCGCCCACGCACCGCGCGGCCAGCACGCCGGGCGGCCCCCCCTCACCGGCCGGGGACAGTCCCACCCACCCACAGCCGCGTATCGCTTCACACCCAGATTCACATTCACGTTCGTTGGTATGGTGGGACCGCTTCGTAGCTGTACCGATCGTTGCCCTCACAGATGTACCTCCAGCAAGGACAACCGCACCACAACGGGTTACCAGTTGTTCATTTGCGTAACGTCACCAGTAAACGTACACGTCCATCCCCGTTTGCAAAGTCAACTATTATTGCATGCCTGCCTGTCAGGTGTCAAGACACACTACATCCGCTCACATCCACGCAACAAAATGTGCCCGACTAGAGGGCACGTGGAAGGTGCCCCCGTACGTATGCGATGTCCATTGCGCGACCAACTGTCAACCGGCCTCTGTAGCATGTCGCAGATGTGGAACGCGGGGCACCGTGCTATCACATTGTGTGAGAAGAGACTACTACGTCTGCATACACGCGCCACTACATGAACAGACGGCTCATGCTGATCGCCATCCACTGCGTCCATTACTCCCACACGTCCTCTATGGCGTACCACACTGCAATGCAGCTGTTATGGGGAGATGACACGTAGCTGTGTACACAACATTCTGAGCGGGTTGCGGTTGGACAATACATTAATGTAACGTGTCATATGCCAATTACAGAGCAGGGTAAGGCACAACTTGGGTTAGGTTAAGGCACAACTTGGGTTAGGTTAAGGCACAACTTGGGTTAGGTTAAGGCACAACTTGGGTTAGGTTAAGGCACAACTTGGGTTAGGTTAAGGCACAACTTGGGTTAGGTTAAGGCACAACTTGGGTTAGGTTAAGGCACAACTTGGGTTAGGTTAAGGCACAACTTGGGTTAGGTTAAGGCACAACTTGGGTTAGGTTAAGGCACAACTTGGGTTAGGTTAAGGCACAACTTGGGTTAGGTTAAGGCACAACGTGGGTTAGGTTAAGGCACAACGTGGGTTAGGTTAAGGCACAACGTGGGTTAGGTTAAGGCACAACGTGGGTTAGGTTAAGGCACAACGTGGGTTAGGTTAAGGCACAATGTGGGTTAGGTTAAGGCACAATGTGGGTTAGGTTAAGGCACAATGTGGGGGTAGATTGCGGTACAAATTGCATTACATTGCGGTGCAAATTGCATTACATTGCGGTGCAAATTGCATTACATTGCGGTGCAAATTGAGTTACATTGCGGTGCAAATTGAGTTACATTGCGGTGCAAATTGAGTTACATTGCGGTGCAAATTGAGTTACATTGCGGTGCAAATTGAGTTACATTGCGGTGCAAATTGAGTTACATTGCGGTGCAAATTGCGTTACATTGCGGTGCAAATTGCGTTACATTGCGGTGCAAATTGCGTTACATTGCGGTGCAAATTGCGTTACATTGCGGTGCAAATTGCGTTACATTGCGGTGCAAATTGCGTTACATTGCGGTGCAAATTGCGTTACATTGCGGTGCAAATTGCGTTACATTGCGGTGCAAATTGCGTTACATTGCGGTGCAAATTGAGGTAGGTTAAGGTGCAACACAGGTTAGGTTAAGGTGCAACATAGGTTAGGTTAAGGTGCAAGATGGGTTAGGTTAAGGTGCAAGATGGGTTAGGTTAAGGTGCAAGATGGGTTAGGTTAAGGTGCAAGATGGGTTAGGTTAAGGTGCAAGATGGGTTAGGTTAAGGTGCAAGATGGGTTAGGTTAAGGTGACATAGGTTAGGTTAAGGTGACATAGGTTAGGTTAAGGTGACATAGGTTAGGTTAAGGTGACATAGGTTAGGTTAAGGTGACATAGGTTAGGTTAAGGTGACATAGGTTAGGTTAAGGTGACATAGGTTAGGTTAAGGTACAAACTGGGTTGTGTTATGGTACACATTGCGTTGTAGTACAGTACACGTTAGGTTTGGGTACGGTACACAATGTGGTATGGGATGGCGTGTTGTGGGGGGGAGGGGGGGGGGGAGGTTCGTTGATATCGACCGTAGGACGTGGATGCCCGAGGCAGCGTCAGTGTGTCAAAGGA
>NW_026046209.1:12500-17500 GCF_023864275.1 Schistocerca cancellata
GTGCGGCTAGAAGCCGCCTGTCCCTCTAAGAAGAAAAGTAATCGCTGACAGCACGAAGGATGTCACGCGACTAGTTAGCAGGCTAGAGTCTCGTTCGTTATCGGAATTAACCAGACAAATCGCTCCACCAACTAAGAACGGCCATGCACCACCACCCACCGAATCAAGAAAGAGCTATCAATCTGTCAATCCTTCCGGTGTCCGGGCCTGGTGAGGTTTCCCGTGTTGAGTCAAATTAAGCCGCAGGCTCCACTCCTGGTGGTGCCCTTCCGTCAATTCCTTTAAGTTTCAGCTTTGCAACCATACTTCCCCCGGAACCCAAAAGCTTTGGTTTCCCGGAGGCTGCCCGCCGAGTCATCGGAGGAACTGCGGCGGATCGCTGGCTGGCATCGTTTATGGTTAGAACTAGGGCGGTATCTGATCGCCTTCGAACCTCTAACTTTCGTTCTTGATTAATGAAAACATACTTGGCAAATGCTTTCGCTTCTGTTCGTCTTGCGACGATCCAAGAATTTCACCTCTAACGTCGCAATACGAATGCCCCCGCCTGTCCCTATTAATCATTACCTCGGGTTCCGAAAACCAACAAAATAGAACCGAGGTCCTATTCCATTATTCCATGCACACAGTATTCAGGCGGGCTTGCCTGCTTTAAGCACTCTAATTTGTTCAAAGTAAACGTGCCGGCCCACCCAGACACTCAATAAAGAGCACCTTGGTAGGATTTCAACGGGGTCCGCCTCGGGACGCACGAACACGCACGAGGCGGTCGCACGCCTTCGGCTCGCCCCACCGGCAGGACGTCCCACGATACATGCCAGTTAAACACCGACGGGCGGTGAACCAACAGCGTGGGACACAAATCCAACTACGAGCTTTTTAACCGCAACAACTTTAATATACGCTATTGGAGCTGGAATTACCGCGGCTGCTGGCACCAGACTTGCCCTCCAATAGATACTCGTTAAAGGATTTAAAGTGTACTCATTCCGATTACGGGGCCTCGGATGAATCCCGTATCGTTATTTTTCGTCACTACCTCCCCGTGCCGGGAGTGGGTAATTTGCGCGCCTGCTGCCTTCCTTGGATGTGGTAGCCGTTTCTCAGGCTCCCTCTCCGGAATCGAACCCTGATTCCCCGTTACCCGTTACAACCATGGTAGGCGCAGAACCTACCATCGACAGTTGATAAGGCAGACATTTGAAAGATGCGTCGCCGGTACGAGGACCGTGCGATCAGCCCAAAGTTATTCAGAGTCACCAAGGCAAACGGACCGGACGAGCCGACCGATTGGTTTTGATCTAATAAAAGCGTCCCTTCCATCTCTGGTCGGGACTCTGTTTGCATGTATTAGCTCTAGAATTACCACAGTTATCCAAGTAACGTGGGTACGATCTAAGGAACCATAACTGATTTAATGAGCCATTCGCGGTTTCACCTTAATGCGGCTTGTACTGAGACATGCATGGCTTAATCTTTGAGACAAGCATATGACTACTGGCAGGATCAACCAGGGAGCTGCGTCAACTAGAGCTGAGCAGCCGGCCGCCCGGGAGTGTGTCCCAGGGGCCCGCGCGAACACGCAAGCGTCCGCTCAATTATTCTGCAAACAGGAGGAGGCTGAGCTCCCCTGCACAATACACCTCGAAACCCTCTCAGGTCCCGGCGGCGCGCAGCGCCGTCCTAAGTACTTGGTCGGGTTCGAGAGAGGCGCAATCGCCCGGAGTTAGGCGAGTAGACGCTTTAGGTGCGACCACCCGTGCTCCCAACTGAGCTTGCCGCTGCCGACAGAGGCCCGGGAGCGTGCTGTCGTGGCATTGCCGGCGGGAGACAACACGCGCCACCTACGGTGACCGGCAGCTCCAACGCCAGCGCCACAGAAGGGCAAAGGCCCCACGTGGGTGCCGAAGCGAACTCTCCCAGCACAGCGCACGTGCCAACACGTCTGCACAACTGCGATACAAACCACCAGCGAGAACCGCTGGGGCGACCGAGCAGCAGACGGCGTCGCGGCGCCGAGTGCCGGGCGGCGGCGCATCCTCAACGCACACAGTCCTCAATCGGACCAGCACACTGCAGATGTCCACCGCGCTTCGCACCGGGCCGGCGAGGACCCACTTTGGCTGCACGGCGCCGCGCGCAGGGTGCCCCGGCGCGCAGCTGCGCCGCCTGCCGCGTCCGTCGGCCGGCGCGCCTGCCACTGGGCGCCCCCACCAGCCGGCTGTAGCGCGTGCGCCCACGCACCGCGCGGCCAGCACGCCGGGCGGCCCCCCCTCACCGGCCGGGGACAGTCCCACCCACCCACAGCCGCGTATCGCTTCACACCCAGATTCACATTCACGTTCGTTGGTATGGTGGGGACCGCTTCGTAGCTGTACCGATCGTTGCCCTCACAGATGTACCTCCAGCAAGGACAACCGCACCACAACGGGTTACCAGTTGTTCATTTGCGTAACGTCACCAGTAAACGTACACGTCCATCCCCGTTTGCAAAGTCAACTATTATTGCATGCCTGCCTGTCAGGTGTCAAGACACACTACATCCGCTCACATCCACGCAACAAAATGTGCCCGACTAGAGGGCACGTGGAAGGTGCCCCCGTACGTATGCGATGTCCATTGCGCGACCAACTGTCAACCGGCCTCTGTAGCATGTCGCAGATGTGGAACGCGGGGCACCGTGCTATCACATTGTGTGAGAAGAGACTACTACGTCTGCATACACGCGCCACTACATGAACAGACGGCTCATGCTGATCGCCATCCACTGCGTCCATTACTCCCACACGTCTCTATGGCGTACCACACTGCAATGCAGCTGTTATGGGGAGATGACACGTAGCTGTGTACACAACATTCTGAGCGGGTTGCGGTTGGACAATACATTAATGTAACGTGTCATATGCCAATTACAGAGCAGGGTAAGGCACAACTTGGGTTAGGTTAAGGCACAACTTGGGTTAGGTTAAGGCACAACTTGGGTTAGGTTAAGGCACAACTTGGGTTAGGTTAAGGCACAACTTGGGTTAGGTTAAGGCACAACTTGGGTTAGGTTAAGGCACAACTTGGGTTAGGTTAAGGCACAACTTGGGTTAGGTTAAGGCACAACTTGGGTTAGGTTAAGGCACAACTTGGGTTAGGTTAAGGCACAACTTGGGTTAGGTTAAGGCACAACTTGGGTTAGGTTAAGGCACAACTTGGGTTAGGTTAAGGCACAACGTGGGTTAGGTTAAGGCACAACGTGGGTTAGGTTAAGGCACAACGTGGGTTAGGTTAAGGCACAACGTGGGTTAGGTTAAGGCACAACGTGGGTTAGGTTAAGGCACAATGTGGGTTAGGTTAAGGCACAATGTGGGTTAGGTTAAGGCACAATGTGGGGGTAGATTGCGGTACAAATTGCATTACATTGCGGTGCAAATTGCATTACATTGCGGTGCAAATTGCATTACATTGCGGTGCAAATTGAGTTACATTGCGGTGCAAATTGAGTTACATTGCGGTGCAAATTGAGTTACATTGCGGTGCAAATTGAGTTACATTGCGGTGCAAATTGAGTTACATTGCGGTGCAAATTGAGTTACATTGCGGTGCAAATTGCGTTACATTGCGGTGCAAATTGCGTTACATTGCGGTGCAAATTGCGTTACATTGCGGTGCAAATTGCGTTACATTGCGGTGCAAATTGCGTTACATTGCGGTGCAAATTGCGTTACATTGCGGTGCAAATTGCGTTACATTGCGGTGCAAATTGCGTTACATTGCGGTGCAAATTGAGGTAGGTTAAGGTGCAACACAGGTTAGGTTAAGGTGCAACATAGGTTAGGTTAAGGTGCAAGATGGGTTAGGTTAAGGTGCAAGATGGGTTAGGTTAAGGTGCAAGATGGGTTAGGTTAAGGTGCAAGATGGGTTAGGTTAAGGTGCAAGATGGGTTAGGTTAAGGTGCAAGATGGGTTAGGTTAAGGTGACATAGGTTAGGTTAAGGTGACATAGGTTAGGTTAAGGTGACATAGGTTAGGTTAAGGTGACATAGGTTAGGTTAAGGTGACATAGGTTAGGTTAAGGTGACATAGGTTAGGTTAAGGTGACATAGGTTAGGTTAAGGTGACATAGGTTAGGTTAAGGTACAAACTGGGTTGTGTTATGGTACACATTGCGTTGTAGTACAGTACACGTTAGGTTTGGGTACGGTACACAATGTGGTATGGGATGGCGTGTTGTGGGGGGGAGGGGGGGGGGGGAGGTTCGTTGATATCGACCGTAGGACGTGGATGCCCGAGGCAGCGTCAGTGTGTCAAAGGAGTTATGTCACGTCGGGATGCGCTTTTCGCCAGTGAGAGGGGGCGAGCCGTGTCTGTGGTTGCGGCAGACCTGTGTGTTTCATTCCTGCCAGTGTGTTTGTGCTGTAAGACGAGGCAGTGTGGTGGTGATGGGTGCACCCCTGTGTAGGACATGTGTGGGTGTTGGTGGCTTCTCTGAGCAATTGTGGTTGTCGGACGAGTGGGGTATTCTGTTTTATGATTGGACCTCCCGGTCTGGTTATCATAGCGTAGTTGGTGTACTGTGGCGGATAGGATGCACCGGACGTTGGTCCATGCTGGTGCTTAGTAGTTGTATCTGTGTCTGTTACAGGCAGAGAGTAGTGTGTGATAGAGTGTGTGGCTGACGTGTGGTTCATTTTGTGTGTACGGACGTTCAGCATGTATAGGGGCATTTGCGTATATAATCTATCATAATCTATCTATGTGGGCCTGCATAGTTTACTGAGCAGTGCTGTGAGGTGACTGAACTACGAGTGACGTACTGATTTACAGCGGAATGATTGCCTTGTACCAAAGATGGAGTATCGGCTCTACGACAGCGTTGGCACCGCAGGAAATGGTCTCGTAAAACGGCCCTCCCACCGTCATCGTTGTGAGGGGTAGGGACCGCCTATATTCTGAGAGGAGCCCTGTTTGCCACTGGGCGTGGGGTCTCGCATCCTGCGGTTCAGTGCCCCCAGG
>NW_026046210.1:0-24030 GCF_023864275.1 Schistocerca cancellata
CGCTCGCCTCCACGCCGCTCCGCTAACCGCTACCGCTATGGCCCGCACAAAGCAAACGGCCCGCAAGTCCACCGGCGGAAAGGCGCCGCGCAAACAGCTCGCCACCAAGGCGGCGAGGAAGAGCGCGCCCGCCACCGGCGGCGTCAAGAAGCCCCACCGCTACAGGCCGGGCACCGTCGCCCTGCGAGAAATCAGGCGCTACCAGAAGAGCACAGAGCTGCTCATCCGCAAGCTGCCATTCCAGCGCCTAGTGCGCGAGATCGCCCAGGACTTCAAGACCGACCTGCGCTTCCAGAGCTCCGCGGTCATGGCCCTGCAGGAGGCCAGCGAGGCCTACCTCGTCGGCCTCTTCGAAGACACCAACCTGTGCGCAATCCACGCCAAGCGCGTCACCATCATGCCCAAGGACATCCAGCTCGCGCGCCGCATCCGCGGCGAGCGCGCCTAAACACCGCGCCAGCCGCTGGGCACCGCCCACGCACGCAACAAACAAAACGGCCCTTTTAAGGGCCACTAACATCACTCCGTCGCGAGCAAACTTTGTCGGTCGCCTCTCGCCCCACAACCACAGAACCAAAGACAAAACACCACTTCCACTTCCCGTCCGTCCGCCACAGCCGCTCTCCCCTGCCAGCTTGCTGGCGCGCGCAACAATCAACATCATGCCTCCCCGGCGCGGCGCTCAAAGCGCACAATACCCATCGGCCGACGCCGTCAACCACACGGCCGGCCGCCGCTTCGTTTCGAAAAGAAAACGAAACAAAAAGCCAGGCACGTCCAACGCCACCGACCCTTTCCACATCTCAACGTCCCCCGCCCCCGTTGCAAGAACACACACACAAGACAAGACACATCCGAGAAGACGGCAGGCAGGCCAACCAAAGTATTCAAACAACATGACACAAAACCAACCGTCGGCCGGCCGCGACCAAAAAAAAAAAACGGCGACAATCAACCGCAACGACAAAACCGCTACCGCCGCCCGCACCCGCCACCGACCCCCCCCCCGCAATCCAACCACCACGGCACGCAAACAGTATCCACACACGGGCATACAGAAACGCCAGACGACACAACCACACCGCAACACAAACACGACAATCAAAACCTTCCCGACGTGCTTTGATGGCCCTGAGAAGGGCCGTTTTGGGCCGCGCGTCTGTTGCGCGCCACTAGACGACGGGGACGGGGGGTGCGGACGACGGAGTCAACCGCCAACCCTTCCTTTCCCATTCCTCTCTACTTCTTCTTCTTGGGCGAAGCCTTCGCCTTAGACGGCGTCGTCGCCTTCTTCGGGCGCGGCGCCTTCGGCTTCTTCGTCGGAACCTTGGCGGCCTTCTTCGCCTTCGACGGCGACTTGGCCTTGGCCGGCTTGGCAGCAGCCGCCTTCTTCGCACCGGCGGGAGCGGCCGACGCCGCAGACGCCTTCTTGGCGGCGCCCGCCTTCCGACCAGTCGCCGCCTTCACGCCACCAGCCTTCTTTGCGCCGGCCGCACGGGCGCCCTTCTTCTCCTTGCTGGCCGGAGCGGCGCGCTTCTTCTTGGCACCGCCAGCACGAGCCTTGCCGCCCTCAGCCGCCCCGCCGCCGGCGCCGGCAAGCTTGAAAGAGCCGGACGCGCCCTTCCCCTTCGTCTGCACCAGCTCGCCCGCCACCACGGCCGACTTGAGGTACTTCTTGATAAACGGCGCCAGCTTCTCCGCGTCCAGCTTGTAGTGCGCGGCAATGTACTTCTTGATCGCCTGCAGCGACGATCCGCCGCGCTCCTTCAGACTCTTGATGGCGGCCGTCACCATCTCAGAGGTGCGCGGGTGCGCAGGCTTGGCGCGCGGCTTCTTCGCAGACGACGCAGACTTTGCCTTCTTCGTAGTGCCGGTGGCGGCGGGTGCCGCAGCAGTCTCGTTCGTAGCCGCCTGATCTGCCATTTCGACGACGCGCGTTAACACACAGCGAGCAGCGAGAGCGAGAGGAGACACGCAGCGAGCGGAGCGCACAGCAGAGGAATAGCCGCCTCGACGCACAGGCCCAGCCAGTGTCGCGGGCGGGCGCGGACGGCCGAGAGAGCGGCCGCCACTCTGCGCGCCGCCGCGCCGCGCCTCCCGCGCTTGCTACCGCCCAACGTCCGACAGCCTGTGCGGAGCAGCCCCACACCTGCGCCACAACCACCCGCGCCTTTCAAACCACCGAGGATGGGGCTACACACAGCCACACCACAGTCGCCAACCAGTCGCCACGGCAGCGCCGCAAACCACGGCCAAACTGCAGCCACCGCGCGCTACAGCCTGGGTCGGCCCGCCGAGAATCGCCGCCCACGCCCAAATGCCGCCCCCACAGCCCCAGCCGGCGACCGGCCACAATGGCCAAACCTTCGGCAAAAGCCCCGCACCGTCGCCGCGGCAGCCCGGCCAGCGCGGCCGGCGCCACAGCCACACAAGCGGAGGCGTGCGGCGATGACGGCCGTGCAAACGCACCTCCGCCGCCCCATCGCCCTCCCACCGTTTCCCGATCGGCCCGCAGCCGTCGGGCCACGTCCTCCTCCTCTCGCCCGCCAACATTCACAGCCCTTTCGTTCGTTTCCCAACAATTTCAATTGTGCCCGCCGCAAAAACGGGCGCCGCCTGCAAAGCAACATGCTCCGCCGGAGCGCCCCTCGCCGCTTACGAGCCAACCCCTCGCCCGAGGCAAACCCGAAATCCGCAACTACAGACCAACCCAATCTGCCGTCAGCACACACGACAGCCAACATCACGCGTTACGAGTTAGACATTAGGTTCACACGTCTCGGTTAGGTTCGGTGGACGTGGGTTAGGTTAAGGGCACTTGGGTTAGGTTAAGCATTCAAAACACACGTCAGGCGTCAGAGGTTAGGTTAGGTTACGTTACATTAAGGTTAGGTTAGGGGCACCTCGGTTAGGTTAAGGGTCGGTGTTAGGTTAAGCGTCAAACTTAGGTTAAGCATTCAAACACACGTCGGGCGTCAGAGGTTAGGTTAGGTTAGGTTAGGTTAAGGCCACTTGGGTTAGGTTAAGCCTCAAACTTAGGTTAAGCATTCAAACACACGTCGGGCGTCAGGTGGCCGCAGCAGCCGCACCTACCTACCCACCCACCTCACGGCCGGACAGCTTGGCTTACTTGGCGCTGAGGCTGACCTCACCGCACCTCACGCTACGCAACGCTACAGGTTCGGTTCGCTCAGCTTAGGCTTAGAGCTTAAGCGCCCAGGTCGGATTACGACGTTGGTTCACCTTCGGGCGCCACACTTTGGGTGTAAAGGTCGCGTCGGGTCGTCGGCACGCCGCAAAAACAAAAGCGAAGCCACAGGACAACGCCGACAAACGGGCAGCACGACCACGACCAGATACCGAGACACACGGACCACCCACCGGCCAAAGGGCACCAAACAACAAACCAGAGCACCACGTGTCGACCAGAGCAACCCGCCGCTCACGCGACGTGGCTGGCACCGAAGGGCCGCCGCAACTGCGCTTTCCGCGCCGGGCCGGATGCACGTGCGGCAACACCACCACCGCACACAGCCGCTGTTCAACATCAACCAACAACACGCCGCGGTCGCAGCCTCAACGCCAGCACACGTTTGCACCACCATTCACACGCACCGCACAAACAGCTGTCGCCGACAACACAAACACACCGCAACGACGCCGCCGCCCCTACTTGTGCCGGCCACCCACCCCACCGACGGCGCACCTGTCGCCGGCCGGCAGTCGACACGGGAAACGCACACCGCCACTTCGCTCGCGCGCACGCCACCAACCAGTCGTCGTCTCCAAAACAACAAACAAACAAACATAGGGCAGGCAACAAATCGCCTCGCACGAACCGTCCACAAAACTATCAAAGCACAGCCTCTGGCTAACGGCCACGACGCAGCGGCACGCTGCTCCTTTCCCCGCCCCCACTCGATTCACGAAGGCACGCGACACCGCCAACGACGGCCTCGCTTCCCGCAACCGACACCTTTCCGCCACTACGCACAGCCGCACCCGACGCCCGTGCCAACGACACAACTACTGCACTATCCACCGCCGCCTCCCCCTTCCCGTCGTACACACACACAGCCAGCCAGCCAGCCAGCCAGCCAAAACCACACCAACGACCCAAACATGCACGTGCAACGGCACACCCCAACCAGTCAACGTCGACAACCACACGCACGGCTCGAAACCGGCGCCCTTCCACGTTGCCATCAAGCTACACACAAGACACAAGGAACCAACAACAGCAAGCCTGCCCGCCCGCCCCACTCTCACGCCGCAAAAAGCACACCGAAACCGCCAAACGCACATTCCCATCGCACCGACACCGACCGGCTCGCTACCACCACACCTCTCGGCAGCCGTTTCGCAAACATGACACGGCGCGACATGACATCACGACCAACTCTCCTCTCCAGACGCCTTCGGCCGGAGCACAACGCCGCCAATTCGCCACACACACACACACACACACACACACACAGTCGACAGGCGCCCGCCCGCCCGCCCTGCACGACGCCGCGCAGCAAAGGCGCCCGCAAACACATACCTCTCCTCTCTCTCGGCCGCCCGACGCGCCAACCGCCACACCGCCAGCCACTCGCAATTGTGCACTGCCGCCAGCCACACGTCCAACACGCCGCGCCGCCTCCGGCCACCCGCCAGGGGGCGCTCACGTCCGCGACAACAGCGCGGCCCGCCGGGCCAAACCGAACCGAGCCGAGCCGCCCGCCGCTGCTCTGCACATCTTCCTGCGCGCATCAACAAAACGAGGCAAGCGAGCACACCCCGTCACAACGCCACATCACGCAAATGCCGTGCCGACCTCTTGTGTCTACCGCCTAAATTGCACTCACTCACCAGCCGCCCCTTCTTCTTCTTCCTACCTATCTATCTGTGCGTCTGTGTCGGTCCGCGCGTGACGCCTCTCAACATCCGCCGTCGCCGTCCCCGTCCCCGTTTCCGCCCCAATGCCATCGTCGCGCCGCCTCCTCCTCCTCCTCCGCCCCTGTCCGGCCCGCACCACACCATACACCGCTGCTTGTCCCGGCCGTTGCCACCAAAGGCGCCTACCGCAAACGCGCCACGCCGCAGCCCCCGTGCGTGCATCTCCGTGCCGACGCTGCCTCTCTGCCCTCCCGCACGCACTCGACCGACCGACATGCACTGCGTCGACGGCCTCGACAACACAGTCTCTGGCTCCGCACTGCGTCTTCCGGTACGCGCGCTGAAACACGTATGTACTCATTACCAGCGATGGCGAGGCACGACACAATCTCTGACCAGAGCGTTTCTTATCGTCGCTAGTCTGCGCCACACGACACTAGTAGCACGTAGCGGGTCGGCAGGAACAGTTGTCATCTATATGTGGCGGGTCGGGAGAGGTAGTAGTCAGTCGACAGTATTAGCGAGTGGACGGTTGTACTGAGCGGGCGGCGGCGTGCTCTTCTCGCGACTCTGGTCTCCGTTCGGGACGATGCATACTGTTATTACAGGTAAGGTAATGAAGCTGCATTGCGCAAATCTAATACTGTATGTCAATTGTAACTATTTTCTTCACAACAAAATGCCCCAATAATACTTTGTTTCCAAACAAACTTTTTTAAAGTACAACCATTCATTTCCATTTAAATAATATTTCCTACGCATTTCCTCCAACAATCAAAATTAAATGTGAGCCGGCATTCATTGCACGACGCTGTGTACAGGTATCTACAGTTAAGAGCACATATAGATGCAGTTTGTTTTTTCTCTTTTGTCTTTTTTGTTTTTTTTTTTTTTTTTTTTGACGTAACGATCTTTTGCTCTTTTTATTCTAATTTGTACGTACGCTGTTTGTTTAGATTTTTATATTGGTAATGCCACGTAGCGCTCCGCGTGAAAATCACTGCCTGTGCTGTGTGCAGTCTGTGGCTAGTTTGCATTGTTGTTGTCATGAACTGCTATAGCTGGATGTGAACAGCGCGTAGCGTTGCGCAGTTAGGGGTGAGCCGCCAGCACTGGTGCATGTGAGGACAGAGATGGCGGACGTTTCAAATTACATATATTATGACTGGTGATGATATTAAGGGTAAATACATTGTTTGTTGTTCTCTATTAAACATCTTTACTTTGCTAACTATCCCTATCGGTAGTTAGTGCCCTCCGTAGTTTGGAATCTCTTATTTAGCTGGCAGCAGTGGTGCTCGCTGTATTGCAGTAGTTCGAGTAATGAAGATTTTTGTGAGGTAAGTGATTTCCGACAGGTGTACTTTAATGTTACTCAGGGCCATTCTTTTGCAGGGATCTTTGATAGTCAGATTGCGTTGCGCTCAAAATATTGTGTGTCAGTTTAAGCACAGTTTTGTATACATTGTTGTTCAAAGGGGGGCGTTTCAGAATACACAGGGCCGAAGGTCAGCCAGCGCTGCCCTTACAACGTTTATCGGGTTTTCAATTATGTCTGTTGAGATGTTCATGGTTCATTATTTCCATTCATCATATTATCGCGCGTTTCTCATCAATCTTCGTTCGTTCATTTTCTAGGGACGTTAACAACATTCTGGCACATTTTTATCATCATTCACTCACTCACTCACTCACTCACTCACTCACTCACTTACTTACGACTATTTGTGCGGGGAGGTTACACTTGGGTCCATTTCCATTTACATTCAATGTTGATAGACGCCTTTTTTTTTTTTTGTTGTTGTTTTGTTGCTGGCAGGTTACAAAGGGCCTCATTTTATGTTGGTTGCAGCAGCGTTTTTCTCCTTCTTCTAGCGTCTTCCCCGCCCCCGCCCCTCCCGCATCCCTCGGTCTCACCACGTTCACTGACAGCCGCGTCTGCGGCTACACCACAACGGCCCCCTCCCGGCAACCCATTCGTTTTCTCTTCTTTTGCACAAAAACAACGCCGCACGCGCCAGCCGAGCGCAGCGCAAGCCACCCACACCGCGCCCCTCCCCGTCTTTATAGCCTCCGCGTCTTGTTTTCTTCGTTTGCCCCCTCCCATCTCCCGAATGCCATGCCATGCCATGCCAGCAGCGTTACGCGTGCCCCTCCCCTGTCCACACACTACCGCGAAACGAACAGCCTTCCGGGCCACATGCAGGGCACGCCCACCGCCATTCCCGGACGCAATTCTCAAAACAACACACACACACACACACACACACACAATGGCTTTGCACACGAACATAGACGGCACGGGCACTGTCGTACATTCTTCCTCAGAACCATCTCAACGAACGTTACGTTACATACACATCCGGGAAAGCAAAGCAACGCAACGCACAATTCAGCCGTCAAAGGTAACGTTCACCACGGCAGACACTTGCCGCCGCGCCGTTACGCGCATTTCAGTGCGGCTACAATACACCTCCGACACGGGAACGTTCCGTTGCTCTACACTGCGTTTCTCCGTTTTGTTTGGTTTTTTTTCCGTTTTCTCTCTCTCTCTCTCTCTCTCTCTCTCTCTATATATATATTTGTTTTTTCCCCTCTGTCCTTTCCTCCACCATTCTCTCCTCACGTTCTGCCCAGACATTCGACCGATCAGAGGTTCGTTCACCTTTCGGTAACCGTTCTCAGCGCGACGGTGTACCAACGGTATGACGGTATGACGGTATGACGGGTGTTCAAGACGTCCGGTGTACCGCGCCGATCGACAGTTTCCCAGAGGCGACGGATCGGACCACATCACCGACATACACACAAACACGTGTACGCACATTCGCCAAAGCGACCGTCGTCTTCTAGCGTCGCGCTTACTCTACTGTACTGCACTGGACACGCGAGCATGCATCTTCAATGACGACGTCGGTGTGCGTGCGTCGTACGCACACAAGCAGACACAGTCGGTCAGACACGACTATCGAAATCAGAGTCGGGGGAAAGGTACATATCATCGTGCGTGTCGCCCGTACAATGCAATACACAGTGGTGTGTCTCAATGCGCGTTCACATTTAAACGTCACTCACACGCCTCCACGCTGCATTTACAGACACATTTCACCCTCGCCATATATGGCGTGCAAACCGACCCGCAAACGGCCGTCGTTACACACTGACATTCCCAACAATCGCGTGTCGTTTCCACCCGTCACGTAACTAACCGGCACCTCCATCCAAAGGGCACATCACCGATCGCACTTCCCCCCCCCCCCTCGCAGACAACGACTTGTGCGCACGTGCCTCCATTCCACGTCACACCGTGGCCGCACCCCGCAACACGCGACACGCGACGCGCCCCATAAACAATCAAATTATTCATCGCATCGGCCACCCCACCCCGTCGCGTCGCAACCAAAGCGGTAGCTATTGCCACCGTCCACCCACTCACACACAAAACAAAACAAAAACAACAACAACAACAATTCCGCCCTTCCCGCAAAGGCCATTTGGTGGCCCTGAAAAGGGCCGTTTTGCCGCTCTCGCAACGGAGGATCTCCTTCCATTCCAGAGCCACCTCCTTACTTGGAGCTCGTGTACTTGGTCACCGCCTTCGTGCCCTCGCTCACGGCGTGCTTGGCCAGCTCGCCAGGCAGCAACAGCCGCACAGCGGTCTGGATCTCGCGGGACGTGATGGTCGAGCGCTTGTTGTAGTGCGCCAGGCGAGACGCCTCGGCCGCGATGCGCTCGAAAATGTCGTTCACGAAGCTGTTCATGATGCTCATCGCCTTCGACGAGATGCCCGTGTCAGGGTGCACCTGCTTCAGCACCTTGTAGATGTAGATGGCATAGCTCTCCTTCCTCTTGCGCTTCTTCTTCTTGTCGCCCTTCGAAATGTTCTTCTGCGCCTTGCCAGCCTTCTTGGCGGCCTTCCCGCTAGTCTTGGGCGGCATCGCAAACAAACAAGAACGTACGGCAGCAACACCAGCAGCAAGCGCTCCGCTCTAGTCAGCGTCTCCCCACACAGTGGCACCCAGCGCGCCCCGCCGCCGCACCTTTACCAGCTCGCCCCGTTGCGGCCGCCGACCAATGGGCCGCGAGCGCAACCGGCCGCCGCACCCGAGAGCATAAAGGACCCCCACCCCTGGCGGCGCCGCCACTCCGCTGCTCGACTCGCTGCGGCTCGCACCGTCCTTCGTCTCGTCTCGTTTTTTTACACCACAGCGCATCGCCATGTCCGGACGCGGAAAGGGAGGCAAAGTCAAGGGCAAGTCAAAGTCCCGCTCAAGCAGGGCCGGGCTCCAGTTCCCGGTCGGCAGAATCCACCGCCTCCTGCGCAAGGGAAACTACGCCGAGCGCGTCGGCGCCGGGGCGCCCGTCTACCTCGCCGCCGTCATGGAGTACCTCGCGGCTGAGGTGCTCGAGCTGGCCGGAAACGCGGCCCGCGACAACAAGAAGACGCGCATCATCCCGCGCCACCTGCAGCTTGCCATCCGCAACGACGAGGAGCTCAACAAGCTCCTGTCGGGCGTCACCATCGCACAGGGTGGTGTCCTGCCCAACATCCAGGCCGTCCTGCTGCCAAAGAAGACCGAGAAGAAGGCCTAAACAGAGAGGCCAGGCAATCGGCACGCGGACCCGCCGCCCAGCAGCGCTGCGTGCTCCCCTGCACGCAACGCGCTTTGCCGGCCCGGCTCGGCTCACAACAATCGGCCCTTTTCAGGGCCACCACACAAACCTACGTCCAAAGCAAAATTTCAGTCGTCCTCGCCGCGCTTTGCTTTACTTTACTTTACTTTAACTTAACTTCACTTCCACAGCCGCCGCCGGCAAGAAGACCATACCAACTGCTACGATTGCAGGGGCAGATATTCTGCGAGGTACCTCGGTGTCACGCCTGACATCGAAGTGTCACATAGGGCAACTTGGCACAAACGCTCACGCCAGGATGCAGATCCTGTACCCCTGTTCCCTCGACCCCGCAACAGGGGTAGCGATACTGGAAATATGCGCGCCCTCTATAGGGGCTATGCAGCCAGGTCGACGATGCATCGCCTACAGAAGGGTCCAAAGCAGAGCGCTCTACGACGGGCCTTACACGTCCCCGCGGCAGACCTGCCTACAACCACCCACAACACGATTCCGCGCCCTGGCACAAGCGTTCTACGCCACCGCGCGGAATTCAGAAAATGACTATTACGTCTTGACCCTTGGGCAATATGAACACCACAGGGACAGATGTGCAAGACCCGAGTCGCTACTCCAGCAGTAGCACAAACAGAACACATAATCACTCTCAACAAACAGCAACGTCCGAAAAAGCACACTACCAAAGATAAGAACAACACACAGAAAAGAGGAGCAAATGTCCACAGGCGACAATAACCTCCACCAACTCCCCCTCTAACGGTAGAGGACTAAAGGAAAGAGAGAAGAACAACAAGAAGAGCCGCCGCCATCTTGTCGTCCACAGCCCGTGTGGCCACACACACGTTTCTCTTTTGTTTTTCGTTTGCCTCAAGCACCTCCACGCACGCACAGTCGCCTTCCAAACGACAACGACAGCAATAATCACCAACTGTTAAACGAGCGTGTCGACACACCGCCCTCCACTCCCGCGCGCCCCATACAAACGAAACAGCTGATCCGGCCGCCTATGGGCACGCCTTGCCTCGGCAACTCCAACGCCGCCGCAAACACACAGCCAAAACCACGCAAATATTCACCGCCTCTCGCACAACAACAACAACAACAACAACAACAACACACAGCCCGGCGTCTCCATCGATCGATAAACAAAACAAACACACAACGCCCTCTCTCGCGCGCGCGCGCACGCACACACACACACACACACACACACACACACACACACACACACAGCCACAAGACCCGCTTCCTTTCCTTTCTCCCAGTCACGTCACGTCAGTCAAACGCAAACGAAATGAAGAATGAAAGAAACAAGGCAGGCAGGCAACACACGCAGCAACAACACAGACTCTTTCGCACTTTTCAATTTCCGAACAGTGTGGTGGCCCTGAAAAGGGCCGTTTTCGTCTCTCCCACGGCCGCGGGAAGGCCAACGCGGCACAGCACACCGGCTGCGACGCGCCTAACCGCCGAAACCGTACAGGGTGCGCCCCTGCCTCTTCAGGGCGTACACCACGTCCATGGCCGTCACAGTCTTGCGCTTGGCGTGCTCAGTGTACGTCACCGCGTCGCGGATCACGTTCTCCAGGAACACCTTCAGCACTCCGCGGGTCTCCTCGTAGATCAGACCAGAGATGCGCTTCACGCCGCCCCTGCGAGCCAGGCGGCGGATCGCGGGCTTCGTGATGCCCTGGATGTTGTCGCGCAACACCTTGCGGTGCCGCTTGGCGCCACCCTTGCCGAGCCCCTTTCCTCCCTTGCCGCGGCCAGTCATCTCTTCTAAATCCTCAAAAAGCTCAAGGCAAGCAAAGCGTCTGCTGCAGCGGCTGGCTCCTCACCCGGCGCTAGCGAGTCGGCTACGGTCTGCGCCCGGCGCCACTCACTCACTTTCCTAACGAGCGGTCCTATGCTCGTGGTCTGGCAGGGTGAGCGTTAATCGCTATTCCTGCAGAACATGACTTACTGAATTAAGAGAACTGACTTACTTCTGAACCGGCCTTTCGGATGCATGGCATCCTTTGACTGTGCGCCCGCGCACGCGCCAGCCCCCCTATATAGACTCTGGCCCGCCCTCCCCCCACCACGCGCAACCGAGGGCATATAAGCGCACCACGGTGGCTGGCGCGCGCCCGTGTCGTCAAGGCAGCACCCGACGCAGCACCTCGCTCGCCTCCACGCCGCTCCGCTAACCGCTACCGCTATGGCCCGCACAAAGCAAACGGCCCGCAAGTCCACCGGCGGAAAGGCGCCGCGCAAACAGCTCGCCACCAAGGCGGCGAGGAAGAGCGCGCCCGCCACCGGCGGCGTCAAGAAGCCCCACCGCTACAGGCCGGGCACCGTCGCCCTGCGAGAAATCAGGCGCTACCAGAAGAGCACAGAGCTGCTCATCCGCAAGCTGCCATTCCAGCGCCTAGTGCGCGAGATCGCCCAGGACTTCAAGACCGACCTGCGCTTCCAGAGCTCCGCGGTCATGGCCCTGCAGGAGGCCAGCGAGGCCTACCTCGTCGGCCTCTTCGAAGACACCAACCTGTGCGCAATCCACGCCAAGCGCGTCACCATCATGCCCAAGGACATCCAGCTCGCGCGCCGCATCCGCGGCGAGCGCGCCTAAACACCGCGCCAGCCGCTGGGCACCGCCCACGCACGCAACAAACAAAACGGCCCTTTTAAGGGCCACTAACATCACTCCGTCGCGAGCAAACTTTGTCGGTCGCCTCTCGCCCCACAACCACAGAACCAAAGACAAAACACCACTTCCACTTCCCGTCCGTCCGCCACAGCCGCTCTCCCCTGCCAGCTTGCTGGCGCGCGCAACAATCAACATCATGCCTCCCCGGCGCGGCGCTCAAAGCGCACAATACCCATCGGCCGACGCCGTCAACCACACGGCCGGCCGCCGCTTCGTTTCGAAAAGAAAACGAAACAAAAAGCCAGGCACGTCCAACGCCACCGACCCTTTCCACATCTCAACGTCCCCCGCCCCCGTTGCAAGAACACACACACAAGACAAGACACATCCGAGAAGACGGCAGGCAGGCCAACCAAAGTATTCAAACAACATGACACAAAACCAACCGTCGGCCGGCCGCGACCAAAAAAAAAAAACGGCGACAATCAACCGCAACGACAAAACCGCTACCGCCGCCCGCACCCGCCACCGACCCCCCCCCCGCAATCCAACCACCACGGCACGCAAACAGTATCCACACACGGGCATACAGAAACGCCAGACGACACAACCACACCGCAACACAAACACGACAATCAAAACCTTCCCGACGTGCTTTGATGGCCCTGAGAAGGGCCGTTTTGGGCCGCGCGTCTGTTGCGCGCCACTAGACGACGGGGACGGGGGGTGCGGACGACGGAGTCAACCGCCAACCCTTCCTTTCCCATTCCTCTCTACTTCTTCTTCTTGGGCGAAGCCTTCGCCTTAGACGGCGTCGTCGCCTTCTTCGGGCGCGGCGCCTTCGGCTTCTTCGTCGGAACCTTGGCGGCCTTCTTCGCCTTCGACGGCGACTTGGCCTTGGCCGGCTTGGCAGCAGCCGCCTTCTTCGCACCGGCGGGAGCGGCCGACGCCGCAGACGCCTTCTTGGCGGCGCCCGCCTTCCGACCAGTCGCCGCCTTCACGCCACCAGCCTTCTTTGCGCCGGCCGCACGGGCGCCCTTCTTCTCCTTGCTGGCCGGAGCGGCGCGCTTCTTCTTGGCACCGCCAGCACGAGCCTTGCCGCCCTCAGCCGCCCCGCCGCCGGCGCCGGCAAGCTTGAAAGAGCCGGACGCGCCCTTCCCCTTCGTCTGCACCAGCTCGCCCGCCACCACGGCCGACTTGAGGTACTTCTTGATAAACGGCGCCAGCTTCTCCGCGTCCAGCTTGTAGTGCGCGGCAATGTACTTCTTGATCGCCTGCAGCGACGATCCGCCGCGCTCCTTCAGACTCTTGATGGCGGCCGTCACCATCTCAGAGGTGCGCGGGTGCGCAGGCTTGGCGCGCGGCTTCTTCGCAGACGACGCAGACTTTGCCTTCTTCGTAGTGCCGGTGGCGGCGGGTGCCGCAGCAGTCTCGTTCGTAGCCGCCTGATCTGCCATTTCGACGACGCGCGTTAACACACAGCGAGCAGCGAGAGCGAGAGGAGACACGCAGCGAGCGGAGCGCACAGCAGAGGAATAGCCGCCTCGACGCACAGGCCCAGCCAGTGTCGCGGGCGGGCGCGGACGGCCGAGAGAGCGGCCGCCACTCTGCGCGCCGCCGCGCCGCGCCTCCCGCGCTTGCTACCGCCCAACGTCCGACAGCCTGTGCGGAGCAGCCCCACACCTGCGCCACAACCACCCGCGCCTTTCAAACCACCGAGGATGGGGCTACACACAGCCACACCACAGTCGCCAACCAGTCGCCACGGCAGCGCCGCAAACCACGGCCAAACTGCAGCCACCGCGCGCTACAGCCTGGGTCGGCCCGCCGAGAATCGCCGCCCACGCCCAAATGCCGCCCCCACAGCCCCAGCCGGCGACCGGCCACAATGGCCAAACCTTCGGCAAAAGCCCCGCACCGTCGCCGCGGCAGCCCGGCCAGCGCGGCCGGCGCCACAGCCACACAAGCGGAGGCGTGCGGCGATGACGGCCGTGCAAACGCACCTCCGCCGCCCCATCGCCCTCCCACCGTTTCCCGATCGGCCCGCAGCCGTCGGGCCACGTCCTCCTCCTCTCGCCCGCCAACATTCACAGCCCTTTCGTTCGTTTCCCAACAATTTCAATTGTGCCCGCCGCAAAAACGGGCGCCGCCTGCAAAGCAACATGCTCCGCCGGAGCGCCCCTCGCCGCTTACGAGCCAACCCCTCGCCCGAGGCAAACCCGAAATCCGCAACTACAGACCAACCCAATCTGCCGTCAGCACACACGACAGCCAACATCACGCGTTACGAGTTAGACATTAGGTTCACACGTCTCGGTTAGGTTCGGTGGACGTGGGTTAGGTTAAGGGCACTTGGGTTAGGTTAAGCATTCAAAACACACGTCAGGCGTCAGAGGTTAGGTTAGGTTACGTTACATTAAGGTTAGGTTAGGGGCACCTCGGTTAGGTTAAGGGTCGGTGTTAGGTTAAGCGTCAAACTTAGGTTAAGCATTCAAACACACGTCGGGCGTCAGAGGTTAGGTTAGGTTAGGTTAGGTTAAGGCCACTTGGGTTAGGTTAAGCCTCAAACTTAGGTTAAGCATTCAAACACACGTCGGGCGTCAGGTGGCCGCAGCAGCCGCACCTACCTACCCACCCACCTCACGGCCGGACAGCTTGGCTTACTTGGCGCTGAGGCTGACCTCACCGCACCTCACGCTACGCAACGCTACAGGTTCGGTTCGCTCAGCTTAGGCTTAGAGCTTAAGCGCCCAGGTCGGATTACGACGTTGGTTCACCTTCGGGCGCCACACTTTGGGTGTAAAGGTCGCGTCGGGTCGTCGGCACGCCGCAAAAACAAAAGCGAAGCCACAGGACAACGCCGACAAACGGGCAGCACGACCACGACCAGATACCGAGACACACGGACCACCCACCGGCCAAAGGGCACCAAACAACAAACCAGAGCACCACGTGTCGACCAGAGCAACCCGCCGCTCACGCGACGTGGCTGGCACCGAAGGGCCGCCGCAACTGCGCTTTCCGCGCCGGGCCGGATGCACGTGCGGCAACACCACCACCGCACACAGCCGCTGTTCAACATCAACCAACAACACGCCGCGGTCGCAGCCTCAACGCCAGCACACGTTTGCACCACCATTCACACGCACCGCACAAACAGCTGTCGCCGACAACACAAACACACCGCAACGACGCCGCCGCCCCTACTTGTGCCGGCCACCCACCCCACCGACGGCGCACCTGTCGCCGGCCGGCAGTCGACACGGGAAACGCACACCGCCACTTCGCTCGCGCGCACGCCACCAACCAGTCGTCGTCTCCAAAACAACAAACAAACAAACATAGGGCAGGCAACAAATCGCCTCGCACGAACCGTCCACAAAACTATCAAAGCACAGCCTCTGGCTAACGGCCACGACGCAGCGGCACGCTGCTCCTTTCCCCGCCCCCACTCGATTCACGAAGGCACGCGACACCGCCAACGACGGCCTCGCTTCCCGCAACCGACACCTTTCCGCCACTACGCACAGCCGCACCCGACGCCCGTGCCAACGACACAACTACTGCACTATCCACCGCCGCCTCCCCCTTCCCGTCGTACACACACACAGCCAGCCAGCCAGCCAGCCAGCCAAAACCACACCAACGACCCAAACATGCACGTGCAACGGCACACCCCAACCAGTCAACGTCGACAACCACACGCACGGCTCGAAACCGGCGCCCTTCCACGTTGCCATCAAGCTACACACAAGACACAAGGAACCAACAACAGCAAGCCTGCCCGCCCGCCCCACTCTCACGCCGCAAAAAGCACACCGAAACCGCCAAACGCACATTCCCATCGCACCGACACCGACCGGCTCGCTACCACCACACCTCTCGGCAGCCGTTTCGCAAACATGACACGGCGCGACATGACATCACGACCAACTCTCCTCTCCAGACGCCTTCGGCCGGAGCACAACGCCGCCAATTCGCCACACACACACACACACACACACACACACAGTCGACAGGCGCCCGCCCGCCCGCCCTGCACGACGCCGCGCAGCAAAGGCGCCCGCAAACACATACCTCTCCTCTCTCTCGGCCGCCCGACGCGCCAACCGCCACACCGCCAGCCACTCGCAATTGTGCACTGCCGCCAGCCACACGTCCAACACGCCGCGCCGCCTCCGGCCACCCGCCAGGGGGCGCTCACGTCCGCGACAACAGCGCGGCCCGCCGGGCCAAACCGAACCGAGCCGAGCCGCCCGCCGCTGCTCTGCACATCTTCCTGCGCGCATCAACAAAACGAGGCAAGCGAGCACACCCCGTCACAACGCCACATCACGCAAATGCCGTGCCGACCTCTTGTGTCTACCGCCTAAATTGCACTCACTCACCAGCCGCCCCTTCTTCTTCTTCCTACCTATCTATCTGTGCGTCTGTGTCGGTCCGCGCGTGACGCCTCTCAACATCCGCCGTCGCCGTCCCCGTCCCCGTTTCCGCCCCAATGCCATCGTCGCGCCGCCTCCTCCTCCTCCTCCGCCCCTGTCCGGCCCGCACCACACCATACACCGCTGCTTGTCCCGGCCGTTGCCACCAAAGGCGCCTACCGCAAACGCGCCACGCCGCAGCCCCCGTGCGTGCATCTCCGTGCCGACGCTGCCTCTCTGCCCTCCCGCACGCACTCGACCGACCGACATGCACTGCGTCGACGGCCTCGACAACACAGTCTCTGGCTCCGCACTGCGTCTTCCGGTACGCGCGCTGAAACACGTATGTACTCATTACCAGCGATGGCGAGGCACGACACAATCTCTGACCAGAGCGTTTCTTATCGTCGCTAGTCTGCGCCACACGACACTAGTAGCACGTAGCGGGTCGGCAGGAACAGTTGTCATCTATATGTGGCGGGTCGGGAGAGGTAGTAGTCAGTCGACAGTATTAGCGAGTGGACGGTTGTACTGAGCGGGCGGCGGCGTGCTCTTCTCGCGACTCTGGTCTCCGTTCGGGACGATGCATACTGTTATTACAGGTAAGGTAATGAAGCTGCATTGCGCAAATCTAATACTGTATGTCAATTGTAACTATTTTCTTCACAACAAAATGCCCCAATAATACTTTGTTTCCAAACAAACTTTTTTAAAGTACAACCATTCATTTCCATTTAAATAATATTTCCTACGCATTTCCTCCAACAATCAAAATTAAATGTGAGCCGGCATTCATTGCACGACGCTGTGTACAGGTATCTACAGTTAAGAGCACATATAGATGCAGTTTGTTTTTTCTCTTTTGTCTTTTTTGTTTTTTTTTTTTTTTTTTTGACGTAACGATCTTTTGCTCTTTTTATTCTAATTTGTACGTACGCTGTTTGTTTAGATTTTTATATTGGTAATGCCACGTAGCGCTCCGCGTGAAAATCACTGCCTGTGCTGTGTGCAGTCTGTGGCTAGTTTGCATTGTTGTTGTCATGAACTGCTATAGCTGGATGTGAACAGCGCGTAGCGTTGCGCAGTTAGGGGTGAGCCGCCAGCACTGGTGCATGTGAGGACAGAGATGGCGGACGTTTCAAATTACATATATTATGACTGGTGATGATATTAAGGGTAAATACATTGTTTGTTGTTCTCTATTAAACATCTTTACTTTGCTAACTATCCCTATCGGTAGTTAGTGCCCTCCGTAGTTTGGAATCTCTTATTTAGCTGGCAGCAGTGGTGCTCGCTGTATTGCAGTAGTTCGAGTAATGAAGATTTTTGTGAGGTAAGTGATTTCCGACAGGTGTACTTTAATGTTACTCAGGGCCATTCTTTTGCAGGGATCTTTGATAGTCAGATTGCGTTGCGCTCAAAATATTGTGTGTCAGTTTAAGCACAGTTTTGTATACATTGTTGTTCAAAGGGGGGCGTTTCAGAATACACAGGGCCGAAGGTCAGCCAGCGCTGCCCTTACAACGTTTATCGGGTTTTCAATTATGTCTGTTGAGATGTTCATGGTTCATTATTTCCATTCATCATATTATCGCGCGTTTCTCATCAATCTTCGTTCGTTCATTTTCTAGGGACGTTAACAACATTCTGGCACATTTTTATCATCATTCACTCACTCACTCACTCACTCACTCACTCACTCACTTACTTACGACTATTTGTGCGGGGAGGTTACACTTGGGTCCATTTCCATTTACATTCAATGTTGATAGACGCCTTTTTTTTTTTTTGTTGTTGTTTTGTTGCTGGCAGGTTACAAAGGGCCTCATTTTATGTTGGTTGCAGCAGCGTTTTTCTCCTTCTTCTAGCGTCTTCCCCGCCCCCGCCCCTCCCGCATCCCTCGGTCTCACCACGTTCACTGACAGCCGCGTCTGCGGCTACACCACAACGGCCCCCTCCCGGCAACCCATTCGTTTTCTCTTCTTTTGCACAAAAACAACGCCGCACGCGCCAGCCGAGCGCAGCGCAAGCCACCCACACCGCGCCCCTCCCCGTCTTTATAGCCTCCGCGTCTTGTTTTCTTCGTTTGCCCCCTCCCATCTCCCGAATGCCATGCCATGCCATGCCAGCAGCGTTACGCGTGCCCCTCCCCTGTCCACACACTACCGCGAAACGAACAGCCTTCCGGGCCACATGCAGGGCACGCCCACCGCCATTCCCGGACGCAATTCTCAAAACAACACACACACACACACACACACACACAATGGCTTTGCACACGAACATAGACGGCACGGGCACTGTCGTACATTCTTCCTCAGAACCATCTCAACGAACGTTACGTTACATACACATCCGGGAAAGCAAAGCAACGCAACGCACAATTCAGCCGTCAAAGGTAACGTTCACCACGGCAGACACTTGCCGCCGCGCCGTTACGCGCATTTCAGTGCGGCTACAATACACCTCCGACACGGGAACGTTCCGTTGCTCTACACTGCGTTTCTCCGTTTTGTTTGGTTTTTTTTCCGTTTTCTCTCTCTCTCTCTCTCTCTCTCTCTCTCTATATATATATTTGTTTTTTCCCCTCTGTCCTTTCCTCCACCATTCTCTCCTCACGTTCTGCCCAGACATTCGACCGATCAGAGGTTCGTTCACCTTTCGGTAACCGTTCTCAGCGCGACGGTGTACCAACGGTATGACGGTATGACGGTATGACGGGTGTTCAAGACGTCCGGTGTACCGCGCCGATCGACAGTTTCCCAGAGGCGACGGATCGGACCACATCACCGACATACACACAAACACGTGTACGCACATTCGCCAAAGCGACCGTCGTCTTCTAGCGTCGCGCTTACTCTACTGTACTGCACTGGACACGCGAGCATGCATCTTCAATGACGACGTCGGTGTGCGTGCGTCGTACGCACACAAGCAGACACAGTCGGTCAGACACGACTATCGAAATCAGAGTCGGGGGGAAAGGTACATATCATCGTGCGTGTCGCCCGTACAATGCAATACACAGTGGTGTGTCTCAATGCGCGTTCACATTTAAACGTCACTCACACGCCTCCACGCTGCATTTACAGACACATTTCACCCTCGCCATATATGGCGTGCAAACCGACCCGCAAACGGCCGTCGTTACACACTGACATTCCCAACAATCGCGTGTCGTTTCCACCCGTCACGTAACTAACCGGCACCTCCATCCAAAGGGCACATCACCGATCGCACTTCCCCCCCCCCCCCTCGCAGACAACGACTTGTGCGCACGTGCCTCCATTCCACGTCACACCGTGGCCGCACCCCGCAACACGCGACACGCGACGCGCCCCATAAACAATCAAATTATTCATCGCATCGGCCACCCCACCCCGTCGCGTCGCAACCAAAGCGGTAGCTATTGCCACCGTCCACCCACTCACACACAAAACAAAACAAAAACAACAACAACAACAATTCCGCCCTTCCCGCAAAGGCCATTTGGTGGCCCTGAAAAGGGCCGTTTTGCCGCTCTCGCAACGGAGGATCTCCTTCCATTCCAGAGCCACCTCCTTACTTGGAGCTCGTGTACTTGGTCACCGCCTTCGTGCCCTCGCTCACGGCGTGCTTGGCCAGCTCGCCAGGCAGCAACAGCCGCACAGCGGTCTGGATCTCGCGGGACGTGATGGTCGAGCGCTTGTTGTAGTGCGCCAGGCGAGACGCCTCGGCCGCGATGCGCTCGAAAATGTCGTTCACGAAGCTGTTCATGATGCTCATCGCCTTCGACGAGATGCCCGTGTCAGGGTGCACCTGCTTCAGCACCTTGTAGATGTAGATGGCATAGCTCTCCTTCCTCTTGCGCTTCTTCTTCTTGTCGCCCTTCGAAATGTTCTTCTGCGCCTTGCCAGCCTTCTTGGCGGCCTTCCCGCTAGTCTTGGGCGGCATCGCAAACAAACAAGAACGTACGGCAGCAACACCAGCAGCAAGCGCTCCGCTCTAGTCAGCGTCTCCCCACACAGTGGCACCCAGCGCGCCCCGCCGCCGCACCTTTACCAGCTCGCCCCGTTGCGGCCGCCGACCAATGGGCCGCGAGCGCAACCGGGCCGCCGCACCGAGAGCATAAAGGACCCCCACCCCTGGCGGCGCCGCCACTCCGCTGCTCGACTCGCTGCGGCTCGCACCGTCCTTCGTCTCGTCTCGTTTTTTTACACCACAGCGCATCGCCATGTCCGGACGCGGAAAGGGAGGCAAAGTCAAGGGCAAGTCAAAGTCCCGCTCAAGCAGGGCCGGGCTCCAGTTCCCGGTCGGCAGAATCCACCGCCTCCTGCGCAAGGGAAACTACGCCGAGCGCGTCGGCGCCGGGGCGCCCGTCTACCTCGCCGCCGTCATGGAGTACCTCGCGGCTGAGGTGCTCGAGCTGGCCGGAAACGCGGCCCGCGACAACAAGAAGACGCGCATCATCCCGCGCCACCTGCAGCTTGCCATCCGCAACGACGAGGAGCTCAACAAGCTCCTGTCGGGCGTCACCATCGCACAGGGTGGTGTCCTGCCCAACATCCAGGCCGTCCTGCTGCCAAAGAAGACCGAGAAGAAGGCCTAAACAGAGAGGCCAGGCAATCGGCACGCGGACCCGCCGCCCAGCAGCGCTGCGTGCTCCCCTGCACGCAACGCGCTTTGCCGGCCCGGCTCGGCTCACAACAATCGGCCCTTTTCAGGGCCACCACACAAACCTACGTCCAAAGCAAAATTTCAGTCGTCCTCGCCGCGCTTTGCTTTACTTTACTTTACTTTAACTTAACTTCACTTCCACAGCCGCCGCCGGCAAGAAGACCATACCAACTGCTACGATTGCAGGGGCAGATATTCTGCGAGGTACCTCGGTGTCACGCCTGACATCGAAGTGTCACATAGGGCAACTTGGCACAAACGCTCACGCCAGGATGCAGATCCTGTACCCCTGTTCCCTCGACCCCGCAACAGGGGTAGCGATACTGGAAATATGCGCGCCCTCTATAGGGGCTATGCAGCCAGGTCGACGATGCATCGCCTACAGAAGGGTCCAAAGCAGAGCGCTCTACGACGGGCCTTACACGTCCCCGCGGCAGACCTGCCTACAACCACCCACAACACGATTCCGCGCCCTGGCACAAGCGTTCTACGCCACCGCGCGGAATTCAGAAAATGACTATTACGTCTTGACCCTTGGGCAATATGAACACCACAGGGACAGATGTGCAAGACCCGAGTCGCTACTCCAGCAGTAGCACAAACAGAACACATAATCACTCTCAACAAACAGCAACGTCCGAAAAAGCACACTACCAAAGATAAGAACAACACACAGAAAAGAGGAGCAAATGTCCACAGGCGACAATAACCTCCACCAACTCCCCCTCTAACGGTAGAGGACTAAAGGAAAGAGAGAAGAACAACAAGAAGAGCCGCCGCCATCTTGTCGTCCACAGCCCGTGTGGCCACACACACGTTTCTCTTTTGTTTTTCGTTTGCCTCAAGCACCTCCACGCACGCACAGTCGCCTTCCAAACGACAACGACAGCAATAATCACCAACTGTTAAACGAGCGTGTCGACACACCGCCCTCCACTCCCGCGCGCCCCATACAAACGAAACAGCTGATCCGGCCGCCTATGGGCACGCCTTGCCTCGGCAACTCCAACGCCGCCGCAAACACACAGCCAAAACCACGCAAATATTCACCGCCTCTCGCACAACAACAACAACAACAACAACAACAACACACAGCCCGGCGTCTCCATCGATCGATAAACAAAACAAACACACAACGCCCTCTCTCGCGCGCGCGCGCACGCACACACACACACACACACACACACACACACACACACACACACAGCCACAAGACCCGCTTCCTTTCCTTTCTCCCAGTCACGTCACGTCAGTCAAACGCAAACGAAATGAAGAATGAAAGAAACAAGGCAGGCAGGCAACACACGCAGCAACAACACAGACTCTTTCGCACTTTTCAATTTCCGAACAGTGTGGTGGCCCTGAAAAGGGCCGTTTTCGTCTCTCCCACGGCCGCGGGAAGGCCAACGCGGCACAGCACACCGGCTGCGACGCGCCTAACCGCCGAAACCGTACAGGGTGCGCCCCTGCCTCTTCAGGGCGTACACCACGTCCATGGCCGTCACAGTCTTGCGCTTGGCGTGCTCAGTGTACGTCACCGCGTCGCGGATCACGTTCTCCAGGAACACCTTCAGCACTCCGCGGGTCTCCTCGTAGATCAGACCAGAGATGCGCTTCACGCCGCCCCTGCGAGCCAGGCGGCGGATCGCGGGCTTCGTGATGCCCTGGATGTTGTCGCGCAACACCTTGCGGTGCCGCTTGGCGCCACCCTTGCCGAGCCCCTTTCCTCCCTTGCCGCGGCCAGTCATCTCTTCTAAATCCTCAAAAAGCTCAAGGCAAGCAAAGCGTCTGCTGCAGCGGCTGGCTCCTCACCCGGCGCTAGCGAGTCGGCTACGGTCTGCGCCCGGCGCACGCGCCAGCCCCCCTATATAGACTCTGGCCCGCCCTCCCCCCACCACGCGCAACCGAGGGCATATAAGCGCACCACGGTGGCTGGCGCGCGCCCGTGTCGTCAAGGCAGCACCCGACGCAGCACCTCGCTCGCCTCCACGCCGCTCCGCTAACCGCTACCGCTATGGCCCGCACAAAGCAAACGGCCCGCAAGTCCACCGGCGGAAAGGCGCCGCGCAAACAGCTCGCCACCAAGGCGGCGAGGAAGAGCGCGCCCGCCACCGGCGGCGTCAAGAAGCCCCACCGCTACAGGCCGGGCACCGTCGCCCTGCGAGAAATCAGGCGCTACCAGAAGAGCACAGAGCTGCTCATCCGCAAGCTGCCATTCCAGCGCCTAGTGCGCGAGATCGCCCAGGACTTCAAGACCGACCTGCGCTTCCAGAGCTCCGCGGTCATGGCCCTGCAGGAGGCCAGCGAGGCCTACCTCGTCGGCCTCTTCGAAGACACCAACCTGTGCGCAATCCACGCCAAGCGCGTCACCATCATGCCCAAGGACATCCAGCTCGCGCGCCGCATCCGCGGCGAGCGCGCCTAAACACCGCGCCAGCCGCTGGGCACCGCCCACGCACGCAACAAACAAAACGGCCCTTTTAAGGGCCACTAACATCACTCCGTCGCGAGCAAACTTTGTCGGTCGCCTCTCGCCCCACAACCACAGAACCAAAGACAAAACACCACTTCCACTTCCCGTCCGTCCGCCACAGCCGCTCTCCCCTGCCAGCTTGCTGGCGCGCGCAACAATCAACATCATGCCTCCCCGGCGCGGCGCTCAAAGCGCACAATACCCATCGGCCGACGCCGTCAACCACACGGCCGGCCGCCGCTTCGTTTCGAAAAGAAAACGAAACAAAAAGCCAGGCACGTCCAACGCCACCGACCCTTTCCACATCTCAACGTCCCCCGCCCCCGTTGCAAGAA
>NW_026046211.1:5000-7500 GCF_023864275.1 Schistocerca cancellata
ACAACCATGGTAGGCGCAGAACCTACCATCGACAGTTGATAAGGCAGACATTTGAAAGATGCGTCGCCGGTACGAGGACCGTGCGATCAGCCCAAAGTTATTCAGAGTCACCAAGGCAAACGGACCGGACGAGCCGACCGATTGGTTTTGATCTAATAAAAGCGTCCCTTCCATCTCTGGTCGGGACTCTGTTTGCATGTATTAGCTCTAGAATTACCACAGTTATCCAAGTAACGTGGGTACGATCTAAGGAACCATAACTGATTTAATGAGCCATTCGCGGTTTCACCTTAATGCGGCTTGTACTGAGACATGCATGGCTTAATCTTTGAGACAAGCATATGACTACTGGCAGGATCAACCAGGGAGCTGCGTCAACTAGAGCTGAGCAGCCGGCCGCCCGGGAGTGTGTCCCAGGGGCCCGCGCGAACACGCAAGCGTCCGCTCAATTATTCTGCAAACAGGAGGAGGCTGAGCTCCCCTGCACAATACACCTCGAAACCCTCTCAGGTCCCGGCGGCGCGCAGCGCCGTCCTAAGTACTTGGTCGGGTTCGAGAGAGGCGCAATCGCCCGGAGTTAGGCGAGTAGACGCTTTAGGTGCGACCACCCGTGCTCCCAACTGAGCTTGCCGCTGCCGACAGAGGCCCGGGAGCGTGCTGTCGTGGCATTGCCGGCGGGAGACAACACGCGCCACCTACGGTGACCGGCAGCTCCAACGCCAGCGCCACAGAAGGGCAAAGGCCCCACGTGGGTGCCGAAGCGAACTCTCCCAGCACAGCGCACAGTGCCAACACGTCTGCACAACTGCGATACAAACCACCAGCGAGAACCGCTGGGGCGACCGAGCAGCAGACGGCGTCGCGGCGCCGAGTGCCGGGCGGCGGCGCATCCTCAACGCACACAGTCCTCAGTCGGACCAGCACACTGCAGATGTCCACCGCGCTTCGCACCGGGCCCGCGAGGACCCACTTTGGCCGCCCGGCGCCGCGCGCAGGGTGCCCCGGCGCGCAGCTGCGCCGCCTGCCGCGTCCGTCGGCCGGCGCGCCTGCCACTGGGCGCCCCCACCAGCCGGCTGTAGCGCGTGCGCCCACGCACCGCGCGGCCAGCACGCCGGGCGGCCCCCCCTCACCGGCCGGGGACGGTCCCACCCAGCCACCGCCGCGTATCGCTTCACACACAGATTTGCCCTTACTGATTTACCTCCAGCAACAACAACCGCACCACAATGGGTTTACCAGTTGTTCATTTGCGTTGCGTCACGTCACCAGCAAACGTAGACGTCCATCCCAGTTTGCAAATGCAACGATTATTGCATACCTGTCTGTTAGGTGTCACGACACACTACGTCTGCCCACATACACGCAACAAAATGTGCACGACTAGAGAACACGTGGGAGGTGGCCCCCTACGTATGCGATGTCCATTACGAGACCGACTGTCAACCAGCATCTGTACCATGTCGCAGATGTGGAACGCGGTGCACCATGCTATCACACTGTGTGAGAAGAGACGACTACGTTTGAATACACGCGCCACTACATCAACAGACGGCTCATGCTGATCGCCATCCAGGGCGTCCGTTACTCCCACACGTCTCTATGGCGTACCACACTGCAATGTAGCTGTTATGGGGAGACGGCACGTGGCTGAGTGCACAACATTTGGACCGTATGGTTCGCTGTTGTTGGGCGCAGTCGTACGGTCACACATGTGCCACAGCGTATCATTCAGTACATACGGACCTATGTGCAGTACAATGTGAGGATTAAGCTTACGATATCAGCGGACAGTGGACACAGGCCGTACCACGACGTAGACTGAGCGCTTCGACATGCGAATGCCAGTGAACAGCTGCGAAGGGCATTGAACACGCAAGCACCTGAACGACCAGCGTGCGAAGGCAGGGTGGAGGGGGGGGGGCGATGTACATCCTGCAGTTGTCCACATTACAGTGTACAGCGGGAGCATGTAAAAAGTAAGCAACACTTGCGAAGTGTTCAACATGAAACGACACACAAGAGGGTGGGCGGTGCGAGTAGCGAACTATATTCAGAGGGTTGTGGTTAGACAACACTAGATTAATGTAACGTGTCATATGCCAATTACAGAGCAGGTTAAGGCACAACGTGGGTTAGGTTAAGGCACAACGTGGGTTAGGTTAAGGCACAACGTGGGTTAGGTTAAGGCACAACGTGGGTTAGGTTAAGGCACAACGTGGGTTAGGTTAAGGCACAACGTGGGTTAGGTTAAGGCACAACGTGGGTTAGGTTAAGGCACAACGTGGGTTAGGTTAAGGCACAACGTGGGTTAGGTTAAGGCACAACGTGGGTTAGGTTAAGGCACAACGTGGGTTAGGTTAAGGCACAACGTGGGTTAGGTTAAGGCACAACGTGGGTTAGGTTAAGGCACAACGTGGGTTAGGTTAAGGCACAACGTGGGTTACGTTAAGGCACAACGTGGGTTACGTTAAGGCACAACGTGGGTTAGGTTAAGGCACAA
>NW_026046211.1:17500-20000 GCF_023864275.1 Schistocerca cancellata
CGAACTCTCCCAGCACAGCGCACGTGCCAACACGTCTGCACAACTGCGATACAAACCACCAGCGAGAACCGCTGGGGCGACCGAGCAGCAGACGGCGTCGCGGCGCCGAGTGCCGGGCGGCGGCGCATCCTCAACGCACACAGTCCTCAGTCGGACCAGCACACTGCAGATGTCCACCGCGCTTCGCACCGGGCCCGCGAGGACCCACTTTGGCCGCCCGGCGCCGCGCGCAGGGTGCCCCGGCGCGCAGCTGCGCCGCCTGCCGCGTCCGTCGGCCGGCGCGCCTGCCACTGGGCGCCCCCACCAGCCGGCTGTAGCGCGTGCGCCCACGCACCGCGCGGCCAGCACGCCGGGCGGCCCCCCCTCACCGGCCGGGGACGGTCCCACCCAGCCACCGCCGCGTATCGCTTCACACACAGATTTGCCCTTACTGATTTACCTCCAGCAACAACAACCGCACCACAATGGGTTTACCAGTTGTTCATTTGCGTTGCGTCACGTCACCAGCAAACGTAGACGTCCATCCCAGTTTGCAAATGCAACGATTATTGCATACCTGTCTGTTAGGTGTCACGACACACTACGTCTGCCCACATACACGCAACAAAATGTGCACGACTAGAGAACACGTGGGAGGTGGCCCCCTACGTATGCGATGTCCATTACGAGACCGACTGTCAACCAGCATCTGTACCATGTCGCAGATGTGGAACGCGGTGCACCATGCTATCACACTGTGTGAGAAGAGACGACTACGTTTGAATACACGCGCCACTACATCAACAGACGGCTCATGCTGATCGCCATCCAGGGCGTCCGTTACTCCCACACGTCTCTATGGCGTACCACACTGCAATGTAGCTGTTATGGGGAGACGGCACGTGGCTGAGTGCACAACATTTGGACCGTATGGTTCGCTGTTGTTGGGCGCAGTCGTACGGTCACACATGTGCCACAGCGTATCATTCAGTACATACGGACCTATGTGCAGTACAATGTGAGGATTAAGCTTACGATATCAGCGGACAGTGGACACAGGCCGTACCACGACGTAGACTGAGCGCTTCGACATGCGAATGCCAGTGAACAGCTGCGAAGGGCATTGAACACGCAAGCACCTGAACGACCAGCGTGCGAAGGCAGGGTGGAGGGGGGGGGGGCGATGTACATCCTGCAGTTGTCCACATTACAGTGTACAGCGGGAGCATGTAAAAAGTAAGCAACACTTGCGAAGTGTTCAACATGAAACGACACACAAGAGGGTGGGCGGTGCGAGTAGCGAACTATATTCAGAGGGTTGTGGTTAGACAACACTAGATTAATGTAACGTGTCATATGCCAATTACAGAGCAGGTTAAGGCACAACGTGGGTTAGGTTAAGGCACAACGTGGGTTAGGTTAAGGCACAACGTGGGTTAGGTTAAGGCACAACGTGGGTTAGGTTAAGGCACAACGTGGGTTAGGTTAAGGCACAACGTGGGTTAGGTTAAGGCACAACGTGGGTTAGGTTAAGGCACAACGTGGGTTAGGTTAAGGCACAACGTGGGTTAGGTTAAGGCACAACGTGGGTTAGGTTAAGGCACAACGTGGGTTAGGTTAAGGCACAACGTGGGTTAGGTTAAGGCACAACGTGGGTTAGGTTAAGGCACAACGTGGGTTAGGTTAAGGCACAACGTGGGTTAGGTTAAGGCACAACGTGGGTTAGGTTAAGGCACAACGTGGGTTAGGTTAAGGCACAACGTGGGTTACGTTAAGGCACAACGTGGGTTACGTTAAGGCACAACGTGGGTTACGTTAAGGCACAACGTGGGTTACGTTAAGGCACAACGTGGGTTACGTTAAGGCACAACGTGGGTTACGTTAAGGCACAACGTGTGTTAGGTTAAGGCACAACGTGGGTTAGGTTAAGGCACAACGTGGGTTAGGTTAAGGCACAACGTGGGTTAGGTTAAGGCACAACGTGGGTTAGGTTAAGGCACAACGTGGGTTACGTTAAGGCACAACGTGGGTTACGTTAAGGCACAACGTGGGTTACGTTAAGGCACAACGTGGGTTACGTTAAGGCACAACGTGGGTTACGTTAAGGCACAACGTGGGTTACGTTAAGGCACAACGTGGGTTACGTTAAGGCACAACGTGTGTTAGGTTAAGGCACAACGTGGGTTAGGTTAAGGCACAACGTGGGTTAGGTTAAGGCACAACGTGGGTTACGTTAAGGCACAACGTGGGTTACGTTAAGGCACAACGTGGGTTACGTTAAGGCACAACGTGGGTTACGTTAAGGCACAACGTGGGTTACGTTAAGGCACAACGTGGGTTACGTTAAGGCACAACGTGGGTTACGTTAAGGCACAACGTGGGTTACGTTAAGGCACAACGTGTGTTAGGTTAAGGCACAACGTGGGTTAGGTTAAGGCACAACGTGGGTTAGGTTAAGGCACAACGTGGGTTAGGTTAAGACACAAATTGCGTTACAAATTGCGTTACATTGCGGTACAAA
>NW_026046212.1:7500-12500 GCF_023864275.1 Schistocerca cancellata
CTACGCGAATCGGACGACACTACGTCCACCATGTCGCGCGCAACACGAAAACTAAATACCGCCATCTGCAAGTCTCCCGAAACATGACCTGCTGCACCGACGATACCGCCATCTATGAGACGCCACCCCGACTACGACATCGCTAGGTCCCACAGTACCCATTTTCCGACGCCACCCACAAAGCCTGCATAATCTGTCCACCACAGGAACCCGAACGCCAGTGCCTGCGTCGCACGAAGTAGTCAACCGACAATCACTCCACCCGCACCCGCACGTGCCCCACCCCAACCGCCGAAATCGCAACTCCAGCGGATGAACGGCGGACTCTTCCCGCACTCGTACGTTGCAATCCACCCCTATATCTTGCGTTTCACGAAGAGTTATATCCAATATGCCAAATTCCCGCTGTCCCTATACATGCTGTAAGTCTGTGCACACAATATGAACCACACATCAGCGAGACACTCTATCACACATTACTCTCTGCCTGTAACAGACACAGATACAATATGTAAGCACCAGCATGTACCAACGTCCGGTGCATCCTCTCCGCCACAGTACACCATCCACACTATGATAACCACACCAGGGGGTCCAATTCTAAAATAGAATATCCCACCCGTCCGACATCCACAATTGCTCAGATAAGCCACCAACACCCACACATGTCCTACACAGGGGTGCACCCAACACCACCACACTGCCTCCTGTTACGGCACAGAAACAATGGCAGGAATGAATCACACAGGTCTGCCGCTCCCTTGCCGCAACCACAGACGCGGCGCGCCTCCAGTCACGAGCGAAAAGCGCATCCTGACGAGACATAACTGCTGTGACATACTGAAGCTGCCTCAGACATTCACTTACAATGATCACTACCAACGAACCTCGGCCCCCCCCCCCCCAACACACTCTCTTACCACGTTGTGTACTGTAATCCAACCCATTTCGCACCTTAACCTAACCCATTTTGCACCTTAACTTAACCAAATTCGTAACGCAATTTGTACCGCAATGTAACGCAATGTGTACCGCAATGTAACGCAATGTGTACCGCAATGTAACGCAATGTGTACCGCAATGTACCGCAATGTGTACCGCAATGTACCGCAATGTGTACCGCAATGTGTAACGCAATGTGTAACGCAATGTGTACCGCAATGTGTACCGCAATGTGTAACGCAATGTGTACCGCAATGTGTAACGCAATGTGTACCGCAATGTGTAACGCAATGTGTACCGCAATGTAACGCAATCTGTACCGCAATGTAACGCAATTTGTACCGCAATGTAACGCAATTTGTACCGCAATGTAACGCAATTTGTACCGCAATGTAACGCAATTTGTACCGCAATGTAACGCAATTTGTACCGCAATGTAACGCAATTTGTACCGCAATGTAACGCAATTTGTACCGCAATGTAACGCAATTTGTACCGCAATGTAACGCAATTTGTACCGCAATGTAACGCAATTTGTACCGCAATGTAACGCAATTTGTACCGCAATGTAACGCAATTTCTACCTTAACCTAACCCACGTTGTGCCTTAACCTAACCCACGTTGTGCCTTAACCTAACCCACTTGTGCCTTAACCTAACCCACGTTGTGCCTTAACCTAACCCACGTTGTGCCTTAACCTAACCCACGTTGTGCCTTAACCTAACCCACGTTGTGCCTTAACCTAACCCACGTTGTGCCTTAACCTAACCCACGTTGTGCCTTAACCTAACCCACGTTGTGCCTTAACCTAACCCACGTTGTGCCTTAACCTAACCCACGTTGTGCCTTAACCTAACCCACGTTGTGCCTTAACCTAACCCACGTTGTGCCTTAACCTAACCCACGTTGTGCCTTAACCTAACCCACGTTGTGCCTTAACCTAACCCAAGTTGTGCCTTAACCTAACCCAAGTTGTGCCTTAACCTAACCCAAGTTGTGCCTTAACCTAACCCAAGTTGTGCCTTAACCTAACCCAAGTTGTGCCTTAACCTAACCCAAGTTGTGCCTTAACCTAACCCAAGTTGTGCCTTAACCTAACCAAGTTGTGCCTTAACCTAACCCAAGTTGTGCCTTAACCTAACCCAAGTTGTGCCTTAACCTAACCCACGTTGTGCCTTAACCTAACCCACGTTGTGCCTTAACCTAACCCACGTTGTGCCTTAACCTAACCCACGTTGTGCCTTAACCTAACCCACGTTGTGCCTTAACCTAACCACGTTGTGCCTTAACCTAACCCACGTTGTGCCTTAACCTAACCACGTTGTGCCTTAACCTAACCCACGTTGTGCCTTAACCTAACCCACGTTGTGCCTTAACCTAACCCACGTTGTGCCTTAACCTAACCCACGTTGTGCCTTAACCTAACCCACGTTGTGCCTTAACCTAACCCACGTTGTGCCTTAACCTAACCCACGTTGTGCCTTAACCTAACCCACGTTGTGCCTTAACCTAACCCACGTTGTGCCTTAACCTAACCCAAGTTGTGCCTTAACCTAACCCAAGTTGTGCCTTAACCTAACCCAAGTTGTGCCTTAACCCTAACCCAAGTTGTGCCTTAACCTAACCCAAGTTGTGCCTTAACCTAACCCAAGTTGTGCCTTAACCTAACCCAAGTTGTGCCTTAACCTAACCCAAGTTGTGCCTTAACCTAACCCAAGTTGTGCCTTAACCTAACCCACGTTGTGCCTTAACCTAACCCACGTTGTGCCTTAACCTAACCCACGTTGTGCCTTAACCTAACCCACGTTGTGCCTTAACCTAACCCACGTTGTGCCTCTAACCTAACCCACGTTGTGCCTTAACCTAACCCACGTTGTGCCTTAACCTAACCCACGTTGTGCCTTAACCTAACCCACGTTGTGCCTTAACCTAACCCACGTTGTGCCTTAACCTAACCCACGTTGTGCCTTAACCTAACCCACGTTGTGCCTTAACCTAACCCACGTTGTGCCTTAACCTAACCCACGTTGTGCCTTAACCTAACCCAAGTTGTGCCTTAACCTAACCCACGTTGTGCCTTAACCTAACCCAAGTTGTGCCTTAACCTGCTCTGTAATTGGCATATGACACGTTACATTAATCCAGTGTTGTCTAACCACAACCCTCTGAATATAGTTCGCTACTCGCACCGCCCACCCTCTTGTGTATCGTTTCATGTTCAACACTTCGCAAGTGTTGCTTACTTTTTACATGCTCCCGCTGTACACTGTAATGTGGACGACTGCAGGATGTACATCGCCCCCACCCTCCCCCCTGCCTTCGCACGCTGGTCGTTCAGGTGCTTGCGTGTTCAATGCCCTTCGCAGCTGTTCACTGGCATTCGCATGTCGAAGCGCTCAGTCTACGTCGTGGTACGGCCTGTGTCCACTGTCCGCTGATGTCGTAAGCTTAACCCTCACATTGTACTGCACATAGGTCCGTATGTACTGCATGATACGCTGTGGCACATGTGTGACCGTACAACGACTGCGCCCAACAACAGCGAACCATACGGTCCAAATGTTGTGCACTCAGCCACGTGCCGTCTCCCCATAACAGCTACATTGCAGTGTGGTACGCCATAGAGACGTGTGGGATTAACGGACGCCCTGGATGGCGATCAGCATGAGCCGTCTGTTGATGTAGTGGCGCGTGTATTCAAACGTAGTCGTCTCTTCTCACACAGTGTGATAGCATGGTGCACCGCGTTCCACATCTGCGACATGGTACAGATGCTGGTTGACAGTCGGTCTCGTAATGGACATCGCATACGTAGGGGGCCACCTCCCACGTGTTCTCTAGTCGTGCACATTTTGTTGCGTGTATGTGGGCAGACGTAGTGTGTCGTGACACCTAACAGACAGGTATGCAATAATCGTTGCATTTGCAAACTGGGATGGACGTCTACGTTTGCTGGTGACGTTACGCAAATGAACAACTGGTAAACCCATTGTGGTGCGGTGTGTTGTTGCTGGAGGTAAATCAGTAAGGGCAAATCTGTGTGTGAAGCGATACGCGGCGGTGGCTGGGTGGGACCGTCCCCGGCCGGTGAGGGGGGGCCGCCCGGCGTGCTGGCCGCGCGGTGCGTGGGCGCACGCGCTACAGCCGGCTGGTGGGGGGCGCCCAGTGGCAGGCGCGCCGGCCGACGGACGCGGCAGGCGGCGCAGCTGCGCGCCGGGGCACCCTGCGCGCGGCGCCGGGCGGCCAAAGTGGGTCCTCGCGGGCCCGGTGCGAAGCGCGGTGGACATCTGCAGTGTGCTGGTCCGACTGAGGACTGTGTGCGTTGAGGATGCGCCGCCGCCCGGCACTCGGCGCCGCGACGCCGTCTGCTGCTCGGTCGCCCCAGCGGTTCTCGCTGGTGGTTTGTATCGCAGTTGTGCAGACGTGTTGGCACGTGCGCTGTGCTGGGAGAGTTCGCTTCGGCACCCACGTGGGGCCTTTGCCCTTCTGTGGCGCTGGCGTTGGAGCTGCCGGTCACCGTAGGTGGCGCGTGTTGTCTCCCGCCGGCAATGCCACGACAGCACGCTCCCGGGCCTCTGTCGGCAGCGGCAAGCTCAGTTGGGAGCACGGGTGGTCGCACCTAAAGCGTCTACTCGCCTAACTCCGGGCGATTGCGCCTCTCTCGAACCCGACCAAGTACTTAGGACGGCGCTGCGCGCCGCCGGGACCTGAGAGGGTTTCGAGGTGTATTGTGCAGGGGAGCTCAGCCTCCTCCTGTTTGCAGAATAATTGAGCGGACGCTTGCGTGTTCGCGCGGGCCCCTGGGACACACTCCCGGGCGGCCGGCTGCTCAGCTCTAGTTGACGCAGCTCCCTGGTTGATCCTGCCAGTAGTCATATGCTTGTCTCAAAGATTAAGCCATGCATGTCTCAGTACAAGCCGCATTAAGGTGAAACCGCGAATGGCTCATTAAATCAGTTATGGTTCCTTAGATCGTACCCACGTTACTTGGATAACTGTGGTAATTCTAGAGCTAATACATGCAAACAGAGTCCCGACCAGAGATGGAAGGGACGCT
>NW_026046212.1:20000-23910 GCF_023864275.1 Schistocerca cancellata
AACTACATTGCCGTCTGGCCCAGAAACGACACCTCCATCTACAGGAATCCAACGGAACTACACCAACCATACTGCCAAACCAAGCATCGCCATCTATGACAATGTGACGAAACCACATGCAATAGCCCCATCTACGCGAATCGGACGACACTACGTCCACCATGTCGCGCGCAACACGAAAACTAAATACCGCCATCTGCAAGTCTCCCGAAACATGACCTGCTGCACCGACGATACCGCCATCTATGAGACGCCACCCCGACTACGACATCGCTAGGTCCCACAGTACCCATTTTCCGACGCCACCCACAAAGCCTGCATAATCTGTCCACCACAGGAACCCGAACGCCAGTGCCTGCGTCGCACGAAGTAGTCAACCGACAATCACTCCACCCGCACCCGCACGTGCCCCACCCCAACCGCCGAAATCGCAACTCCAGCGGATGAACGGCGGACTCTTCCCGCACTCGTACGTTGCAATCCACCCCTATATCTTGCGTTTCACGAAGAGTTATATCCAATATGCCAAATTCCCGCTGTCCCTATACATGCTGTAAGTCTGTGCACACAATATGAACCACACATCAGCGAGACACTCTATCACACATTACTCTCTGCCTGTAACAGACACAGATACAATATGTAAGCACCAGCATGGACCAACGTCCGGTGCATCCTCTCCGCCACAGTACACCATCCACACTATGATAACCACACCAGGGGGTCCAATTCTAAAATAGAATATCCCACCCGTCCGACATCCACAATTGCTCAGATAAGCCACCAACACCCACACATGTCCTACACAGGGGTGCACCCAACACCACCACACTGCCTCCTGTTACGGCACAGAAACAATGGCAGGAATGAATCACACAGGTCTGCCGCTCCCTTGCCGCAACCACAGACGCGGCGCGCCTCCAGTCACGAGCGAAAAGCGCATCCTGACGAGACATAACTGCTGTGACATACTGAAGCTGCCTCAGACATTCACTTACAATGATCACTACCAACGAACCTCGGCCCCCCCCCCCCCAACACACTCTCTTACCACGTTGTGTACTGTAATCCAACCCATTTCGCACCTTAACCTAACCCATTTTGCACCTTAACTTAACCAAATTCGTAACGCAATTTGTACCGCAATGTAACGCAATGTGTACCGCAATGTAACGCAATGTGTACCGCAATGTAACGCAATGTGTACCGCAATGTACCGCAATGTGTACCGCAATGTACCGCAATGTGTACCGCAATGTGTAACGCAATGTGTAACGCAATGTGTACCGCAATGTGTACCGCAATGTGTAACGCAATGTGTACCGCAATGTGTAACGCAATGTGTACCGCAATGTGTAACGCAATGTGTACCGCAATGTAACGCAATCTGTACCGCAATGTAACGCAATTTGTACCGCAATGTAACGCAATTTGTACCGCAATGTAACGCAATTTGTACCGCAATGTAACGCAATTTGTACCGCAATGTAACGCAATTTGTACCGCAATGTAACGCAATTTGTACCGCAATGTAACGCAATTTGTACCGCAATGTAACGCAATTTGTACCGCAATGTAACGCAATTTGTACCGCAATGTAACGCAATTTCTACCTTAACCTAACCCACGTTGTGCCTTAACCTAACCCACGTTGTGCCTTAACCTAACCCACGTTGTGCCTTAACCTAACCCACGTTGTGCCTTAACCTAACCCACGTTGTGCCTTAACCTAACCCACGTTGTGCCTTAACCTAACCCACGTTGTGCCTTAACCTAACCCACGTTGTGCCTTAACCTAACCCACGTTGTGCCTTAACCTAACCCACGTTGTGCCTTAACCTAACCCACGTTGTGCCTTAACCTAACCCACGTTGTGCCTTAACCTAACCCACGTTGTGCCTTAACCTAACCCACGTTGTGCCTTAACCTAACCCACGTTGTGCCTTAACCTAACCCACGTTGTGCCTTAACCTAACCCAAGTTGTGCCTTAACCTAACCCAAGTTGTGCCTTAACCTAACCCAAGTTGTGCCTTAACCTAACCCAAGTTGTGCCTTAACCTAACCCAAGTTGTGCCTTAACCTAACCCAAGTTGTGCCTTAACCTAACCCAAGTTGTGCCTTAACCTAACCCAAGTTGTGCCTTAACCTAACCCACGTTGTGCCTTAACCTAACCCAAGTTGTGCCTTAACCTAACCCACGTTGTGCCTTAACCTAACCCACGTTGTGCCTTAACCTAACCCACGTTGTGCCTTAACCTAACCCACGTTGTGCCTTAACCTAACCCACGTTGTGCCTTAACCTAACCCACGTTGTGCCTTAACCTAACCCACGTTGTGCCTTAACCTAACCCACGTTGTGCCTTAACCTAACCCACGTTGTGCCTTAACCTAACCCACGTTGTGCCTTAACCTAACCCACGTTGTGCCTTAACCTAACCCACGTTGTGCCTTAACCTAACCCACGTTGTGCCTTAACCTAACCCACGTTGTGCCTTAACCTAACCCACGTTGTGCCTTAACCTAACCCACGTTGTGCCTTAACCTAACCCACGTTGTGCCTTAACCTAACCCACGTTGTGCCTTAACCTAACCCAAGTTGTGCCTTAACCTAACCCAAGTTGTGCCTTAACCTAACCCAAGTTGTGCCTTAACCTAACCCAAGTTGTGCCTTAACCTAACCCAAGTTGTGCCTTAACCTAACCCAAGTTGTGCCTTAACCTAACCCAAGTTGTGCCTTAACCTAACCCAAGTTGTGCCTTAACCTAACCAAGTTGTGCCTTAACCTAACCCACGTTGTGCCTTAACCTAACCCACGTTGTGCCTTAACCTAACCACGTTGTGCCTTAACCTAACCCACGTTGTGCCTTAACCTAACCCACGTTGTGCCTTAACCTAACCCACGTTGTGCCTTAACCTAACCCACGTTGTGCCTTAACCTAACCCACGTTGTGCCTTAACCTAACCCACGTTGTGCCTTAACCTAACCCACGTTGTGCCTTAACCTAACCCACGTTGTGCCTTAACCTAACCCACGTTGTGCCTTAACCTAACCCACGTTGTGCCTTAACCTAACCCACGTTGTGCCTTAACCTAACCCACGTTGTGCCTTAACCTAACCCAAGTTGTGCCTTAACCTAACCCACGTTGTGCCTTAACCTAACCCAAGTTGTGCCTTAACCTGCTCTGTAATTGGCATATGACACGTTACATTAATCCAGTGTTGTCTAACCACAACCCTCTGAATATAGTTCGCTACTCGCACCGCCCACCCTCTTGTGTATCGTTTCATGTTCAACACTTCGCAAGTGTTGCTTACTTTTTACATGCTCCCGCTGTACACTGTAATGTGGACGACTGCAGGATGTACATCGCCCCCACCCTCCCCCCTGCCTTCGCACGCTGGTCGTTCAGGTGCTTGCGTGTTCAATGCCCTTCGCAGCTGTTCACTGGCATTCGCATGTCGAAGCGCTCAGTCTACGTCGTGGTACGGCCTGTGTCCACTGTCCGCTGATGTCGTAAGCTTAACCCTCACATTGTACTGCACATAGGTCCGTATGTACTGCATGATACGCTGTGGCACATGTGTGACCGTACAACGACTGCGCCCAACAACAGCGAACCATACGGTCCAAATGTTGTGCACTCAGCCACGTGCCGTCTCCCCATAACAGCTACATTGCAGTGTGGTACGCCATAGAGACGTGTGGGATTAACGGACGCCCTGGATGGCGATCAGCATGAGCCGTCTGTTGATGTAGTGGCGCGTGTATTCAAACGTAGTCGTCTCTTCTCACACAGTGTGATAGCATGGTGCACCGCGTTCCACATCTGCGACATGGTACAGATGCTGGTTGACAGTCGGTCTCGTAATGGACATCGCATACGTAGGGGGCCACCTCCCACGTGTTC
>NW_026046213.1:10000-12500 GCF_023864275.1 Schistocerca cancellata
TTGTTGGGCGCAGTCGTACGGTCACACATGTGCCACAGCGTATCATTCAGTACATACGGACCTGTGTGCAGTACAATGTGAGGATTAAGCTTACGATATCAGCGGACAGTGGACACAGGCCGTACCACGACGTAGACTGAGCGCTTCGACATGCGAATGCCAGTGAACAGCTGCGAAGGGCATTGAACACGCAAGCACCTGAACGACCAGCGTGCGAAGGCAGGGTGGAGGGGGGGGGGCGATGTACATCCTGCAGTTGTCCACATTACAGTGTACAGCGGGAGCATGTAAAAAGTAAGCAACACTTGCGAAGTGTTCAACATGAAACGACACACAAGAGGGTGGGCGGTGCGAGTAGCGAACTATATTCAGAGGGTTGTGGTTAGACAACACTAGATTAATGTAACGTGTCATATGCCAATTACAGAGCAGGTTAAGGCACAACGTGGGTTAGGTTAAGGCACAACGTGGGTTAGGTTAAGGCACAACGTGGGTTAGGTTAAGGCACAACGTGGGTTAGGTTAAGGCACAACGTGGGTTAGGTTAAGGCACAACGTGGGTTAGGTTAAGGCACAACGTGGGTTAGGTTAAGGCACAACGTGGGTTAGGTTAAGGCACAACGTGGGTTAGGTTAAGGCACAACGTGGGTTAGGTTAAGGCACAACGTGGGTTAGGTTAAGGCACAACGTGGGTTAGGTTAAGGCACAACGTGGGTTAGGTTAAGGCACAACGTGGGTTAGGTTAAGGCACAACGTGGGTTAGGTTAAGGCACAACGTGGGTTAGGTTAAGGCACAACGTGGGTTACGTTAAGGCACAACGTGGGTTACGTTAAGGCACAACGTGGGTTACGTTAAGGCACAACGTGGGTTACGTTAAGGCACAACGTGGGTTACGTTAAGGCACAACGTGGGTTACGTTAAGGCACAACGTGGGTTAGGTTAAGGCACAACGTGGGTTAGGTTAAGGCACAACGTGGGTTAGGTTAAGGCACAACGTGGGTTAGGTTAAGGCACAACGTGGGTTACGTTAAGGCACAACGTGGGTTACGTTAAGGCACAACGTGGGTTACGTTAAGGCACAACGTGGGTTACGTTAAGGCACAACGTGGGTTACGTTAAGGCACAACGTGGGTTACGTTAAGGCACAACGTGGGTTACGTTAAGGCACAACGTGTGTTAGGTTAAGGCACAACGTGGGTTAGGTTAAGGCACAACGTGGGTTAGGTTAAGGCACAACGTGGGTTAGGTTAAGGCACAACGTGGGTTACGTTAAGGCACAACGTGGGTTACGTTAAGGCACAACGTGGGTTACGTTAAGGCACAACGTGGGTTACGTTAAGGCACAACGTGGGTTACGTTAAGGCACAACGTGGGTTACGTTAAGGCACAACGTGGGTTACGTTAAGGCACAACGTGTGTTAGGTTAAGGCACAACGTGGGTTAGGTTAAGGCACAACGTGGGTTAGGTTAAGGCACAACGTGGGTTAGGTTAAGACACAAATTGCGTTACAAATTGCGTTACATTGCGGTACAAATTGCGTTACATTGCGGTACAAATTGCGTTACATTGCGGTACAAATTGCGTTACAAATTTGGTTAGGTTAAGGTGCAAAATGGGTTGGATTACAGTACACAACATGGTAAGAGATAGTGTGTTTGGGGGGGGGGGGGGCAGGTTCGTTGGTAGTGATCATTGTAAGTGAATGTCTGAGGCAGCGTCAGTATGTCACAGCAGTTCTGTCTCGTCAGGATGCGCTTTTCGCTCGTGACTGGAGGCGCGCCGCGTCTGTGGTTGCGGCAAGGGAGTGGCAGACCTGTGTGATTCATTCCTGCCATTGTTTCTGTGCCGTAACAGGAGGCAGTGTGGTGGTGTTGGGTGCACCCCTGTGTAGGACATGTGTGGGTGTTGGTGGCTTATCTGAGCAATTGTGGATGTTGGACGGGTGGGATATTCTATTTTATAATTGGACCCCCTGGTGTGGTTATCATAGTGTGGATGGTGTACTGTGGCGGAGAGGATGCACCGGACGTTGGTCCATGCTGGTGCTTACATATCGTATCTGTGTCTGTTACAGGCAGAGAGTAATGTGTGATGGAGTGTCTCGCTGAGGTGTGGTTCATATTGTGTGCACAGACTTACAGCATGTATAGGGACAGCGGGAATTTGGCATATTGGATATAACTCGTCATGAAACGCAAGATATAGGGGTGGATTGCAACGTACGAGTGCGGGAAGAGTCCGCCGTTCATCCGCTTGGGTTGCGATTTGGGCGGTTGGGGTGGGGCACGTGCGGGTGCGGGTGGAGTGATTGTCGGTTGACTACTTCGTGCGACGCAGGCACTGGCGTTCGGGTTCCTGTGGTGGACAGATGATGCAGGCTTTGTGGGTGGCGTCGAAAAATGGGTACTGTGGGACCTAGCGATGTCGTAGTCGGGGTGGCGTCTCATAGATGGCGGTATCGTCGGTGCAGCAGGTCATGTTTCGGGAGACTTGCAGATG
>NW_026046213.1:20000-23864 GCF_023864275.1 Schistocerca cancellata
GGAATCGAACCCTGATTCCCCGTTACCCGTTACAACCATGGTAGGCGCAGAACCTACCATCGACAGTTGATAAGGCAGACATTTGAAAGATGCGTCGCCGGTACGAGGACCGTGCGATCAGCCCAAAGTTATTCAGAGTCACCAAGGCAAACGGACCGGACGAGCCGACCGATTGGTTTTGATCTAATAAAAGCGTCCCTTCCATCTCTGGTCGGGACTCTGTTTGCATGTATTAGCTCTAGAATTACCACAGTTATCCAAGTAACGTGGGTACGATCTAAGGAACCATAACTGATTTAATGAGCCATTCGCGGTTTCACCTTAATGCGGCTTGTACTGAGACATGCATGGCTTAATCTTTGAGACAAGCATATGACTACTGGCAGGATCAACCAGGGAGCTGCGTCAACTAGAGCTGAGCAGCCGGCCGCCCGGGAGTGTGTCCCAGGGGCCCGCGCGAACACGCAAGCGTCCGCTCAATTATTCTGCAAACAGGAGGAGGCTGAGCTCCCCTGCACAATACACCTCGAAACCCTCTCAGGTCCCGGCGGCGCGCAGCGCCGTCCTAAGTACTTGGTCGGGTTCGAGAGAGGCGCAATCGCCCGGAGTTAGGCGAGTAGACGCTTTAGGTGCGACCACCCGTGCTCCCAACTGAGCTTGCCGCTGCCGACAGAGGCCCGGGAGCGTGCTGTCGTGGCATTGCCGGCGGGAGACAACACGCGCCACCTACGGTGACCGGCAGCTCCAACGCCAGCGCCACAGAAGGGCAAAGGCCCCACGTGGGTGCCGAAGCGAACTCTCCCAGCACAGCGCACGTGCCAACACGTCTGCACAACTGCGATACAAACCACCAGCGAGAACCGCTGGGGCGACCGAGCAGCAGACGGCGTCGCGGCGCCGAGTGCCGGGCGGCGGCGCATCCTCAACGCACACAGTCCTCAGTCGGACCAGCACACTGCAGATGTCCACCGCGCTTCGCACCGGGCCCGCGAGGACCCACTTTGGCCGCCCGGCGCCGCGCGCAGGGTGCCCCGGCGCGCAGCTGCGCCGCCTGCCGCGTCCGTCGGCCGGCGCGCCTGCCACTGGGCGCCCCCACCAGCCGGCTGTAGCGCGTGCGCCCACGCACCGCGCGGCCAGCACGCCGGGCGGCCCCCCCTCACCGGCCGGGGACGGTCCCACCCAGCCACCGCCGCGTATCGCTTCACACACAGATTTGCCCTTACTGATTTACCTCCAGCAACAACAACCGCACCACAATGGGTTTACCAGTTGTTCATTTGCGTTGCGTCACGTCACCAGCAAACGTAGACGTCCATCCCAGTTTGCAAATGCAACGATTATTGCATACCTGTCTGTTAGGTGTCACGACACACTACGTCTGCCCACATACACGCAACAAAATGTGCACGACTAGAGAACACGTGGGAGGTGGCCCCCTACGTATGCGATGTCCATTACGAGACCGACTGTCAACCAGCATCTGTACCATGTCGCAGATGTGGAACGCGGTGCACCATGCTATCACACTGTGTGAGAAGAGACGACTACGTTTGAATACACGCGCCACTACATCAACAGACGGCTCATGCTGATCGCCATCCAGGGCGTCCGTTACTCCCACACGTCTCTATGGCGTACCACACTGCAATGTAGCTGTTATGGGGAGACGGCACGTGGCTGAGTGCACAACATTTGGACCGTATGGTTCGCTGTTGTTGGGCGCAGTCGTACGGTCACACATGTGCCACAGCGTATCATTCAGTACATACGGACCTATGTGCAGTACAATGTGAGGATTAAGCTTACGATATCAGCGGACAGTGGACACAGGCCGTACCACGACGTAGACTGAGCGCTTCGACATGCGAATGCCAGTGAACAGCTGCGAAGGGCATTGAACACGCAAGCACCTGAACGACCAGCGTGCGAAGGCAGGGTGGAGGGGGGGGGGCGATGTACATCCTGCAGTTGTCCACATTACAGTGTACAGCGGGAGCATGTAAAAAGTAAGCAACACTTGCGAAGTGTTCAACATGAAACGACACACAAGAGGGTGGGCGGTGCGAGTAGCGAACTATATTCAGAGGGTTGTGGTTAGACAACACTAGATTAATGTAACGTGTCATATGCCAATTACAGAGCAGGTTAAGGCACAACGTGGGTTAGGTTAAGGCACAACGTGGGTTAGGTTAAGGCACAACGTGGGTTAGGTTAAGGCACAACGTGGGTTAGGTTAAGGCACAACGTGGGTTAGGTTAAGGCACAACGTGGGTTAGGTTAAGGCACAACGTGGGTTAGGTTAAGGCACAACGTGGGTTAGGTTAAGGCACAACGTGGGTTAGGTTAAGGCACAACGTGGGTTAGGTTAAGGCACAACGTGGGTTAGGTTAAGGCACAACGTGGGTTAGGTTAAGGCACAACGTGGGTTAGGTTAAGGCACAACGTGGGTTAGGTTAAGGCACAACGTGGGTTAGGTTAAGGCACAACGTGGGTTACGTTAAGGCACAACGTGGGTTACGTTAAGGCACAACGTGGGTTACGTTAAGGCACAACGTGGGTTACGTTAAGGCACAACGTGGGTTACGTTAAGGCACAACGTGGGTTACGTTAAGGCACAACGTGGGTTAGGTTAAGGCACAACGTGGGTTAGGTTAAGGCACAACGTGGGTTAGGTTAAGGCACAACGTGGGTTAGGTTAAGGCACAACGTGGGTTAGGTTAAGGCACAACGTGGGTTACGTTAAGGCACAACGTGGGTTACGTTAAGGCACAACGTGGGTTACGTTAAGGCACAACGTGGGTTACGTTAAGGCACAACGTGGGTTACGTTAAGGCACAACGTGGGTTACGTTAAGGCACAACGTGTGTTAGGTTAAGGCACAACGTGGGTTAGGTTAAGGCACAACGTGGGTTAGGTTAAGGCACAACGTGGGTTACGTTAAGGCACAACGTGGGTTACGTTAAGGCACAACGTGGGTTACGTTAAGGCACAACGTGGGTTACGTTAAGGCACAACGTGGGTTACGTTAAGGCACAACGTGGGTTACGTTAAGGCACAACGTGGGTTACGTTAAGGCACAACGTGGGTTACGTTAAGGCACAACGTGTGTTAGGTTAAGGCACAACGTGGGTTAGGTTAAGGCACAACGTGGGTTAGGTTAAGGCACAACGTGGGTTAGGTTAAGACACAAATTGCGTTACAAATTGCGTTACATTGCGGTACAAATTGCGTTACATTGCGGTACAAATTGCGTTACATTGCGGTACAAATTGCGTTACAAATTTGGTTAGGTTAAGGTGCAAAATGGGTTGGATTACAGTACACAACATGGTAAGAGATAGTGTGTTTGGGGGGGGGGGGGGGGGCAGGTTCGTTGGTAGTGATCATTGTAAGTGAATGTCTGAGGCAGCGTCAGTATGTCACAGCAGTTCTGTCTCGTCAGGATGCGCTTTTCGCTCGTGACTGGAGGCGCGCCGCGTCTGTGGTTGCGGCAAGGGAGTGGCAGACCTGTGTGATTCATTCCTGCCATTGTTTCTGTGCCGTAACAGGAGGCAGTGTGGTGGTGTTGGGTGCACCCCTGTGTAGGACATGTGTGGGTGTTGGTGGCTTATCTGAGCAATTGTGGATGTTGGACGGGTGGGATATTCTATTTTATAATTGGACCCCCTGGTGTGGTTATCATAGTGTGGATGGTGTACTGTGGCGGAGAGGATGCACCGGACGTTGGTCCATGCTGGTGCTTACATATCGTATCTGTGTCTGTTACAGGCAGAGAGTAATGTGTGATGGAGTGTCTCGCTGAGGTGTGGTTCATATTGTGTGCACAGACTTACAGCATGTATAGGGACAGCGGGAATTTGGCAT
>NW_026046214.1:0-23815 GCF_023864275.1 Schistocerca cancellata
GGTAACAAACGACAATTAAGTTCGTTCCCTAGCAACAGCAACGCCGTTAATTCAGCCATTATGTACAGCAAATTAAATTCCCCGGGTGAGGATCGAACTCACGACCTTAAGACTACGAGACTTACGCGCTACCTACTGCGCTACCGAGGCACGTTGCAACAAACGTCCCAGGAAACTTGGTAAGTCCCACATATTAGAGATAGACAGTTCGCGCTTTCTCAAGAATCTGCTGTGTTGCTACACGTGCTTTCCCGACGGGCTAGATTAAACTGCTGCCGCAGCTTTTTCAACGGAAAGCAGCACTGCCTGAGGTTACAGTACATCGCCCTTGCGGCACCTGGACACAGCGGCCTGTAGGGCCAGGCCGACGCTAGAGTTCAGAAATAGCACGCGACCGTCCAAGTACGGCCTCTTGCGTGCTGCGCGTTTGGTTCTTCTCACAGCGAATCCTGCTACACATTCCTGTGGCTGACGCAGCTCAAGCGAGCAATCGGCGCGGCGGCATTATAGCGAGAACAGCAAAACGATGCATCGGCCGGGAATCGAACCCGGGCCGCCCGCGTGGTAGGTGAACAACCTACCACTTTTTTAGTTGTTGTTCTCATTTTGTTAGTTGCATTTGTTGGGGGCGGGCGTCCGATGACGTCCGTGCTTGCCGAGCACATTCCCGAGCAGCTGTCTGCAGGGAAAGTGGGATTGCCACCCAGCGACGTCGGATACGACCGAAAAAAGTGCTACACACGCGGAGTCCCCCACTACACTGCCTTATAGCGACCGCTCATCACTATCGTGTGAGTAACGTTGCGGCCGCGGCGACGAGTCTTGCCCAAAGACGCAGCGTGCGTGGAGGCGCTACCCGGATGCGTGTGGATGCACCCTCCTACCTCGTAAAGCGCCTACAGCTACTATCACGCCTTCCAAGCAGTTGATCCGGGTTCGATTCCCGGCCACCGCAACGGGCGCAAATTTTCGCGTATGAGTATGTGTGCTGTTAAATTAACGTTTTCTTTCCGTCGTTGCTCCAAGAAGCAGGCCATCCTGTAGTATGTCCCGACTTGTCCCGACTTTGCTCGGCTGACGCGAAAGCTGACGCTTGGAATTCGCCTTATCAAAAGGACAGGCGCTATAAAAACGGCTGTGAGAGGAGAGGTGTGGCGAGGTGCCAAAACGACACGCAAACCGCGAAATTTTTCTGCTCCTCCTTCCTAAAGAAAAAAAGAAAAAAAACGGACGCAGTCGGTAGGACTCGAACCTACGCTCCCAGAGGGAATCTGATTTCTAGTCAGTCGCCTTAACCACTTTTTTTTATCTTATTAAACATTATTAATGTTAATTTTTTGTTACATTTTCTTGATTGCACATTCACTGTTATCATGTAGGGTTTGTAAACACCACTCTACAGCATAAATACTATACATTTACGTAAAACACTGCTGGAGTAGAATACACAATAGAACACAATTTTAACCCTTAAATGCATAGTGTTACATACCTGCAATATGGATTGAAAAATTATTTTGTCCACCTAGAATTTAGCGAACTAACCCAAGTCTTACAGGTGCAACGAAGTATCTCTGATACTTAGTATTAGCTGTTGGCTGTACTGTGGACTTCTGGTGACCTTTTTGGAAGTATGCAGAGAAGTTAGGTGTGAATTTTGCTTAGTTTCCAAAAGGGTGGGATAGGATGCAGCAGCATCAACTTGGCCAAATGTGGGAAGGTTAGTGGTGAGCAGGCAGCAATTTTCTTCATGCTGCCAGCTATGGGAATATGCGCTGTGTCCCTTGTTTTTTTAGGAACATACATCACATTTAAACTGGATGTCCAATTCCTGTTGATCCACTGTAGGGAGTTAAGAGGATAAATTATTACTGTCATTAAGTTTGCTTAATTCTATGAGAACAGTAAATTGTAGCGATTAATAATGCATACAAAATCATATCTGTGATGGTTGAGAAACATGACTATGAATCTGCAGTTAACAATTGGTTCGCACATATAATTGTAAGTTAATGGTTATTCCTGAAGCAGAGACCACAACAGTCTGTGCAACAAAAAGAAAATCTAATAACACACAAGTTAATTTTCGTAGCTGATGTCAGATGAAGAATAAATTAAATGCTTTAAGTTCTACATGCTAAACTTTCAGGGCAACACAGGGAAGATTTCATGGACTGAAGCAGCAGACTGTTCAGTACACGCGAGAAAAGTGGAATAAAGGCTTCCTCATTACTTGAGAAACTAATCAAATGAAGGTGCTGGAAATGAGGAAGGGAATTTTTCAACTGCATGAGGTGCAGAATTCAAAGCAAGTATGAGCTCGTGCATGGTACTTAACTTCTTCAGACAGATCAATATAATAATAAAAAGTGTCTGTATTTACCTCACTATAAGACAACTCAGAATATAAGATGACCCCCTTTCTTTGAAGACCCAACATGTGAATTTTTTGGTATTTAACATATTCTGACTAATATTTGCAAAGTCTAAAGGTAGTTATAGAAAATAAAAATCACTTTGGGATGTGGAACAGTCATAAATAAATATCTCCAGTTAAAAACAATACAAAATGACAATGATACAACTCCACTAACTTAAGATTCACTGAGCAGCAAATAAGGTTCTTTTTTGTTTTCATTTATAGTATGTCCATATCAAGAAGAGAAGAAGGCTTAAGTTTTTTATTTGCTTGGCATTCAGTAAATTCAGATGAGTTACGCCTGAGACGAACTGCCATACCAATGTTACTGCGAGGGGGTTTCATTGGCATTTTTGAAGTCTCTAGAGTAATATGTTGTTTTGTGTTGTTAATGTCTCTGAATGCTTCCGTTTTGTTAATTACACTTGAAGGGACTCCACTTTCCTGTTGAGCAGCACTCTTTCGTCACTGCAGAACTCAAAGTCTTTGATTGAAAATGGCTATCTCATCACTTGTTGGTAGAGCATCCTCTACCTTAATCTCTGTAGCTTCTCCAAGACTTGAACACAGTTCTGCCTCCTGCTTTGAAGTCTCCAATATTTCTTTCATGAGCGCACACTTCTTCTCTTGAAGTTTTCTTGTTTCACACTCTAGCTTAGTAAGAGCCTCACATAAAGGCAGCGTATCATATAATGCAGGATAAAAATGAAATTCAAGTTCCTTACTTAGTTTGTCAGCTTCATGCAATAAAGAATTCAGCCTTTCGTGCATCTCATGTTTCTTCTGTTGCTCTCTAGAAATAATATTCTGGATCATCTCCTCAATTTCTTTCTTAACCTCATCACCACGCTTTGCAACATCCTCTGCATTAAACCCACATTATGCCCACAGCGTCTTAAGATTTTTGAAGAAGGCACTATTCGATATGTCTGTCACTAAAGAATTCGTATCATCCATCATAAAACATAAACTCTCAACCACTCAGTTATAACAAGAAACTGGGTCTGTAACCACTCGGCCACGACTGCTCGTATCTGAAGCTTCCCTCGAATCGTGAAAAATCCAACCGGTCTGCGCAGAATGTTGACAGGAAACGAACTCTGTGCACTGATTACGGCAGGGCTACCAGCGCTACGAGACGAGCCATTACGGAAGCGTTAAAAACCTTCGCCCGGACATGGACTCGAACCCTGGACCCTTAGGTTAAAAGCCTAATGCTCTACCGACTGAGCTATGCGGGCTCACGCCCGTTGTAGGTGGAGCGGCTGCAAGCAATGTGAATAATTGGAACGCGTGTGTAGGCGTACTACGGTAATTGCTGGCTTCTGGCGCAACTGGCGACTTCACCGACTTCCCACTGACGCTGGTAGCAGCCCAACAGCGGACCAGTGCCTCTTCTGCCTTTATCCCGGTGCTGACAGTAATTGCATCTTGCGCCTGTTTTCCCCGATTACGTTCGGTTGAAGCTCCGGAAGGAGGGCGACAAACGAAGGTTGGAAGGCCAAAACATGGAGGGACGTGTGCGCAAAAACTTCCCTTCCGGTACCGGAAATCGAACCCTGGCCTCCTGGGTGAAAGCCAGGTATCCTAGCCACTAGACCACACCGGATTTGCTCAATAAACGTGAGATTTACTCCCTCTCCTCCCGCATTTCGTGCTGAATCCGGACTCAGTGGTGTTCTCTGTTTGCGAGCGTATTTGTGCGTGCAGACTGGCATGGCGCACAGCTCGAAACTGACTATTAATTGCCGTTTGCATCATAACAGGGGAGGAGAAAGATCAAAGTTGTACCTTGCCATAGTTGGAAGTAAACATTTTGACGCTGAGGCGTGGACTCCTTGGGGGTAACAAACGACAATTAAGTTCGTTCCCTAGCAACAGCAACGCCGTTAATTCAGCCATTATGTACAGCAAATTAAATTCCCCGGGTGAGGATCGAACTCACGACCTTAAGACTACGAGACTTACGCGCTACCTACTGCGCTACCGAGGCACGTTGCAACAAACGTCCCAGGAAACTTGGTAAGTCCCACATATTAGAGATAGACAGTTCGCGCTTTCTCAAGAATCTGCTGTGTTGCTACACGTGCTTTCCCGACGGGCTAGATTAAACTGCTGCCGCAGCTTTTTCAACGGAAAGCAGCACTGCCTGAGGTTACAGTACATCGCCCTTGCGGCACCTGGACACAGCGGCCTGTAGGGCCAGGCCGACGCTAGAGTTCAGAAATAGCACGCGACCGTCCAAGTACGGCCTCTTGCGTGCTGCGCGTTTGGTTCTTCTCACAGCGAATCCTGCTACACATTCCTGTGGCTGACGCAGCTCAAGCGAGCAATCGGCGCGGCGGCATTATAGCGAGAACAGCAAAACGATGCATCGGCCGGGAATCGAACCCGGGCCGCCCGCGTGGTAGGTGAACAACCTACCACTTTTTTAGTTGTTGTTCTCATTTTGTTAGTTGCATTTGTTGGGGGCGGGCGTCCGATGACGTCCGTGCTTGCCGAGCACATTCCCGAGCAGCTGTCTGCAGGGAAAGTGGGATTGCCACCCAGCGACGTCGGATACGACCGAAAAAAGTGCTACACACGCGGAGTCCCCCACTACACTGCCTTATAGCGACCGCTCATCACTATCGTGTGAGTAACGTTGCGGCCGCGGCGACGAGTCTTGCCCAAAGACGCAGCGTGCGTGGAGGCGCTACCCGGATGCGTGTGGATGCACCCTCCTACCTCGTAAAGCGCCTACAGCTACTATCACGCCTTCCAAGCAGTTGATCCGGGTTCGATTCCCGGCCACCGCAACGGGCGCAAATTTTCGCGTATGAGTATGTGTGCTGTTAAATTAACGTTTTCTTTCCGTCGTTGCTCCAAGCAGGCCATCCTGTAGTATGTCCCGACTTGTCCCGACTTTGCTCGGCTGACGCGAAAGCTGACGCTTGGAATTCGCCCTTATCAAAAGGACAGGCGCTATAAACGGCTGTGAGAGGAGAGGTGTGGCGAGGTGCCAAAACGACACGCAAACCGCGAAATTTTCTGCTCCTCCTTCCTAAAGAAAAAAAGAAAAAAAACGGACGCAGTCGGTAGGACTCGAACCTACGCTCCCAGAGGGAATCTGATTTCTAGTCAGTCGCCTTAACCACTTTTTTTTATCTTATTAAACATTATTAAATGTTAATTTTTTGTTACATTTTCTTGATTGCACATTCACTGTTATCAAGTAGGGTTTGTAAACACCACTCTACAGCATAAATACTATACATTTACGTAAAACACTGCTGGAGTAGAATACACAATAGAACACAATTTTAACCCTTAAATGCATAGTGTTACATACCTGCAATATGGATTGAAAAATTATTTTGTCCACCTTTAGAGAGAATTTAGCGAACTAACCCAAGTCTTACAGGTGCAACGAAGTATCTCTGATACTTAGTATTAGCTGTTGGCTGTACTGTGGACTTCTGGTGACCTTTTTGGAAGTATGCAGAGAAGTTAGGTGTGAATTTTGCTTAGTTTCCAAAAGGGTGGGATAGGATGCAGCAGCATCAACTTGGCCAAATGTGGGAAGGTTAGTGGTGAGCAGGCAGCAATTTTCTTCATGCTGCCAGCTATGGGAATATGCGCTGTGTCCCTTGTTTTTTTAGGAACATACATCACATTTAAACTGGATGTCCAATTCCTGTTGATCCACTGTAGGGAGTTAAGAGGATAAATTATTACTGTCATTAAGTTTGCTTAATTCTATGAGAACAGTAAATTGTAGCGATTAATAATGCATACAAAATCATATCTGTGATGGTTGAGAAACATGACTATGAATCTGCAGTTAACAATTGGTTCGCACATATAATTGTAAGTTAATGGTTATTCCTGAAGCAGAGACCACAACAGTCTGTGCAACAAAAAGAAAATCTAATAACACACAAGTTAATTTTCGTAGCTGATGTCAGATGAAGAATAAATTAAATGCTTTAAGTTCTACATGCTAAACTTTCAGGGCAACACAGGGAAGATTTCATGGACTGAAGCAGCAGACTGTTCAGTACACGCGAGAAAAGTGGAATAAAGGCTTCCTCATTACTTGAGAAACTAATCAAATGAAGGTGCTGGAAATGAGGAGGAATTTTTCAACTGCATGAGGTGCAGAATTCAAAGCAAGTATGAGCTCGTGCATGGTACTTAACTTCTTCAGACAGATCAATATAATAATAAAAAGTGTCTGTATTTACCTCACTATAAGACAACTCAGAATATAAGATGACCCCCTTTCTTTGAAGACCCAACATGTGAATTTTTTGGTATTTAACATATTCTGACTAATATTTGCAAAGTCTAAAGGTAGTTATAGAAAATAAAAATCACTTTGGGATGTGGAACAGTCATAAATAAATATCTCCAGTTAAAAACAATACAAAATGACAATGATACAACTCCACTAACTTAAGATTCACTGAGCAGCAAATAAGGTTCTTTTTTGTTTTCATTTATAGTATGTCCATATCAAGAAGAGAAGAAGGCTTAAGTTTTTTATTTGCTTGGCATTCAGTAAATTCAGATGAGTTACGCCTGAGACGAACTGCCATACCAATGTTACTGCGAGGGGGTTTCATTGGCATTTTTGAAGTCTCTAGAGTAATATGTTGTTTTGTGTTGTTAATGTCTCTGAATGCTTCCGTTTTGTTAATTACACTTGAAGGGACTCCACTTTCCTGTTGAGCAGCACTCTTTCGTCACTGCAGAACTCAAAGTCTTTGATTGAAAATGGCTATCTCATCACTTGTTGGTAGAGCATCCTCTACCTTAATCTCTGTAGCTTCTCCAAGACTTGAACACAGTTCTGCCTCCTGCTTTGAAGTCTCCAATATTTCTTTCATGAGCGCACACTTCTTCTCTTGAAGTTTTCTTGTTTCACACTCTAGCTTAGTAAGAGCCTCACATAAAGGCAGCGTATCATATAATGCAGGATAAAAATGAAATTCAAGTTCCTTACTTAGTTTGTCAGCTTCATGCAATAAAGAATTCAGCCTTTCGTGCATCTCATGTTTCTTCTGTTGCTCTCTAGAAATAATATTCTGGATCATCTCCTCAATTTCTTTCTTAACCTCATCACCACGCTTTGCAACATCCTCTGCATTAAACCCACATTATGCCCACAGCGTCTTAAGATTTTTGAAGAAGGCACTATTCGATATGTCTGTCACTAAAGAATTCGTATCATCCATCATAAAACATAAACTCTCAACCACTCAGTTATAACAAGAAACTGGGTCTGTAACCACTCGGCCACGACTGCTCGTATCTGAAGCTTCCCTCGAATCGTGAAAAATCCAACCGGTCTGCGCAGAATGTTGACAGGAAACGAACTCTGTGCACTGATTACGGCAGGGCTACCAGCGCTACGAGACGAGCCATTACGGAAGCGTTAAAAACCTTCGCCCGGACATGGACTCGAACCCTGGACCCTTAGGTTAAAAGCCTAATGCTCTACCGACTGAGCTATGCGGGCTCACGCCCGTTGTAGGTGGAGCGGCTGCAAGCAATGTGAATAATTGGAACGCGTGTGTAGGCGTACTACGGTAATTGCTGGCTTCTGGCGCAACTGGCGACTTCACCGACTTCCCACTGACGCTGGTAGCAGCCCAACAGCGGACCAGTGCCTCTTCTGCCTTTATCCCGGTGCTGACAGTAATTGCATCTTGCGCCTGTTTTCCCCGATTACGTTCGGTTGAAGCTCCGGAAGGAGGGCGACAAACGAAGGTTGGAAGGCCAAAACATGGAGGGACGTGTGCGCAAAAACTTCCCTTCCGGTACCGGAAATCGAACCCTGGCCTCCTGGGTGAAAGCCAGGTATCCTAGCCACTAGACCACACCGGATTTGCTCAATAAACGTGAGATTTACTCCCTCTCCTCCCGCATTTCGTGCTGAATCCGGACTCAGTGGTGTTCTCTGTTTGCGAGCGTATTTGTGCGTGCAGACTGGCATGGCGCACAGCTCGAAACTGACTATTAATTGCCGTTTGCATCATAACAGGGGAGGAGAAAGATCAAAGTTGTACCTTGCCATAGTTGGAAGTAAACATTTTGACGCTGAGGCGTGGACTCCTTGGGGGTAACAAACGACAATTAAGTTCGTTCCCTAGCAACAGCAACGCCGTTAATTCAGCCATTATGTACAGCAAATTAAATTCCCCAGGTGAGGATCGAACTCACGACCTTAAGACTACGAGACTTACGCGCTACCTACTGCGCTACCGAGGCACGTTGCAACAAACGTCCCAGGAAACTTGGTAAGTCCCACATATTAGAGATAGACAGTTCGCGCTTTCTCAAGAATCTGCTGTGTTGCTACACGTGCTTTCCCGACGGGCTAGATTAAACTGCTGCCGCAGCTTTTTCAACGGAAAGCAGCACTGCCTGAGGTTACAGTACATCGCCCTTGCGGCACCTGGACACAGCGGCCTGTAGGGCCAGGCCGACGCTAGAGTTCAGAAATAGCACGCGACCGTCCAAGTACGGCCTCTTGCGTGCTGCGCGTTTGGTTCTTCTCACAGCGAATCCTGCTACACATTCCTGTGGCTGACGCAGCTCAAGCGAGCAATCGGCGCGGCGGCATTATAGCGAGAACAGCAAAACGATGCATCGGCCGGGAATCGAACCCGGGCCGCCCGCGTGGTAGGTGAACAACCTACCACTTTTTTAGTTGTTGTTCTCATTTTGTTAGTTGCATTTGTTGGGGGCGGGCGTCCGATGACGTCCGTGCTTGCCGAGCACATTCCCGAGCAGCTGTCTGCAGGGAAAGTGGGATTGCCACCCAGCGACGTCGGATACGACCGAAAAAAGTGCTACACACGCGGAGTCCCCCACTACACTGCCTTATAGCGACCGCTCATCACTATCGTGTGAGTAACGTTGCGGCCGCGGCGACGAGTCTTGCCCAAAGACGCAGCGTGCGTGGAGGCGCTACCCGGATGCGTGTGGATGCACCCTCCTACCTCGTAAAGCGCCTACAGCTACTATCACGCCTTCCAAGCAGTTGATCCGGGTTCGATTCCCGGCCACCGCAACGGGCGCAAATTTTCGCGTATGAGTATGTGTGCTGTTAAATTAACGTTTTCTTTCCGTCGTTGCTCCAAGCAGGCCATCCTGTAGTATGTCCCGACTTGTCCCGACTTTGCTCGGCTGACGCGAAAGCTGACGCTTGGAATTCGCCCTTATCAAAAGGACAGGCGCTATAAACGGCTGTGAGAGGAGAGGTGTGGCGAGGTGCCAAAACGACACGCAAACCGCGAAATTTTCTGCTCCTCCTTCCTAAAGAAAAAAAGAAAAAAAACGGACGCAGTCGGTAGGACTCGAACCTACGCTCCCAGAGGGAATCTGATTTCTAGTCAGTCGCCTTAACCACTTTTTTTTATCTTATTAAACATTATTAAATGTTAATTTTTTGTTACATTTTCTTGATTGCACATTCACTGTTATCAAGTAGGGTTTGTAAACACCACTCTACAGCATAAATACTATACATTTACGTAAAACACTGCTGGAGTAGAATACACAATAGAACACAATTTTAACCCTTAAATGCATAGTGTTACATACCTGCAATATGGATTGAAAAATTATTTTGTCCACCTTTAGAGAGAATTTAGCGAACTAACCCAAGTCTTACAGGTGCAACGAAGTATCTCTGATACTTAGTATTAGCTGTTGGCTGTACTGTGGACTTCTGGTGACCTTTTTGGAAGTATGCAGAGAAGTTAGGTGTGAATTTTGCTTAGTTTCCAAAAGGGTGGGATAGGATGCAGCAGCATCAACTTGGCCAAATGTGGGAAGGTTAGTGGTGAGCAGGCAGCAATTTTCTTCATGCTGCCAGCTATGGGAATATGCGCTGTGTCCCTTGTTTTTTTAGGAACATACATCACATTTAAACTGGATGTCCAATTCCTGTTGATCCACTGTAGGGAGTTAAGAGGATAAATTATTACTGTCATTAAGTTTGCTTAATTCTATGAGAACAGTAAATTGTAGCGATTAATAATGCATACAAAATCATATCTGTGATGGTTGAGAAACATGACTATGAATCTGCAGTTAACAATTGGTTCGCACATATAATTGTAAGTTAATGGTTATTCCTGAAGCAGAGACCACAACAGTCTGTGCAACAAAAAGAAAATCTAATAACACACAAGTTAATTTTCGTAGCTGATGTCAGATGAAGAATAAATTAAATGCTTTAAGTTCTACATGCTAAACTTTCAGGGCAACACAGGGAAGATTTCATGGACTGAAGCAGCAGACTGTTCAGTACACGCGAGAAAAGTGGAATAAAGGCTTCCTCATTACTTGAGAAACTAATCAAATGAAGGTGCTGGAAATGAGGAGGAATTTTTCAACTGCATGAGGTGCAGAATTCAAAGCAAGTATGAGCTCGTGCATGGTACTTAACTTCTTCAGACAGATCAATATAATAATAAAAAGTGTCTGTATTTACCTCACTATAAGACAACTCAGAATATAAGATGACCCCCTTTCTTTGAAGACCCAACATGTGAATTTTTTGGTATTTAACATATTCTGACTAATATTTGCAAAGTCTAAAGGTAGTTATAGAAAATAAAAATCACTTTGGGATGTGGAACAGTCATAAATAAATATCTCCAGTTAAAAACAATACAAAATGACAATGATACAACTCCACTAACTTAAGATTCACTGAGCAGCAAATAAGGTTCTTTTTTGTTTTCATTTATAGTATGTCCATATCAAGAAGAGAAGAAGGCTTAAGTTTTTTATTTGCTTGGCATTCAGTAAATTCAGATGAGTTACGCCTGAGACGAACTGCCATACCAATGTTACTGCGAGGGGGTTTCATTGGCATTTTTGAAGTCTCTAGAGTAATATGTTGTTTTGTGTTGTTAATGTCTCTGAATGCTTCCGTTTTGTTAATTACACTTGAAGGGACTCCACTTTCCTGTTGAGCAGCACTCTTTCGTCACTGCAGAACTCAAAGTCTTTGATTGAAAATGGCTATCTCATCACTTGTTGGTAGAGCATCCTCTACCTTAATCTCTGTAGCTTCTCCAAGACTTGAACACAGTTCTGCCTCCTGCTTTGAAGTCTCCAATATTTCTTTCATGAGCGCACACTTCTTCTCTTGAAGTTTTCTTGTTTCACACTCTAGCTTAGTAAGAGCCTCACATAAAGGCAGCGTATCATATAATGCAGGATAAAAATGAAATTCAAGTTCCTTACTTAGTTTGTCAGCTTCATGCAATAAAGAATTCAGCCTTTCGTGCATCTCATGTTTCTTCTGTTGCTCTCTAGAAATAATATTCTGGATCATCTCCTCAATTTCTTTCTTAACCTCATCACCACGCTTTGCAACATCCTCTGCATTAAACCCACATTATGCCCACAGCGTCTTAAGATTTTTGAAGAAGGCACTATTCGATATGTCTGTCACTAAAGAATTCGTATCATCCATCATAAAACATAAACTCTCAACCACTCAGTTATAACAAGAAACTGGGTCTGTAACCACTCGGCCACGACTGCTCGTATCTGAAGCTTCCCTCGAATCGTGAAAAATCCAACCGGTCTGCGCAGAATGTTGACAGGAAACGAACTCTGTGCACTGATTACGGCAGGGCTACCAGCGCTACGAGACGAGCCATTACGGAAGCGTTAAAAACCTTCGCCCGGACATGGACTCGAACCCTGGACCCTTAGGTTAAAAGCCTAATGCTCTACCGACTGAGCTATGCGGGCTCACGCCCGTTGTAGGTGGAGCGGCTGCAAGCAATGTGAATAATTGGAACGCGTGTGTAGGCGTACTACGGTAATTGCTGGCTTCTGGCGCAACTGGCGACTTCACCGACTTCCCACTGACGCTGGTAGCAGCCCAACAGCGGACCAGTGCCTCTTCTGCCTTTATCCCGGTGCTGACAGTAATTGCATCTTGCGCCTGTTTTCCCCGATTACGTTCGGTTGAAGCTCCGGAAGGAGGGCGACAAACGAAGGTTGGAAGGCCAAAACATGGAGGGACGTGTGCGCAAAAACTTCCCTTCCGGTACCGGAAATCGAACCCTGGCCTCCTGGGTGAAAGCCAGGTATCCTAGCCACTAGACCACACCGGATTTGCTCAATAAACGTGAGATTTACTCCCTCTCCTCCCGCATTTCGTGCTGAATCCGGACTCAGTGGTGTTCTCTGTTTGCGAGCGTATTTGTGCGTGCAGACTGGCATGGCGCACAGCTCGAAACTGACTATTAATTGCCGTTTGCATCATAACAGGGGAGGAGAAAGATCAAAGTTGTACCTTGCCATAGTTGGAAGTAAACATTTTGACGCTGAGGCGTGGACTCCTTGGGGGTAACAAACGACAATTAAGTTCGTTCCCTAGCAACAGCAACGCCGTTAATTCAGCCATTATGTACAGCAAATTAAATTCCCCGGGTGAGGATCGAACTCACGACCTTAAGACTACGAGACTTACGCGCTACCTACTGCGCTACCGAGGCACGTTGCAACAAACGTCCCAGGAAACTTGGTAAGTCCCACATATTAGAGATAGACAGTTCGCGCTTTCTCAAGAATCTGCTGTGTTGCTACACGTGCTTTCCCGACGGGCTAGATTAAACTGCTGCCGCAGCTTTTTCAACGGAAAGCAGCACTGCCTGAGGTTACAGTACATCGCCCTTGCGGCACCTGGACACAGCGGCCTGTAGGGCCAGGCCGACGCTAGAGTTCAGAAATAGCACGCGACCGTCCAAGTACGGCCTCTTGCGTGCTGCGCGTTTGGTTCTTCTCACAGCGAATCCTGCTACACATTCCTGTGGCTGACGCAGCTCAAGCGAGCAATCGGCGCGGCGGCATTATAGCGAGAACAGCAAAACGATGCATCGGCCGGGAATCGAACCCGGGCCGCCCGCGTGGTAGGTGAACAACCTACCACTTTTTTAGTTGTTGTTCTCATTTTGTTAGTTGCATTTGTTGGGGGCGGGCGTCCGATGACGTCCGTGCTTGCCGAGCACATTCCCGAGCAGCTGTCTGCAGGGAAAGTGGGATTGCCACCCAGCGACGTCGGATACGACCGAAAAAAGTGCTACACACGCGGAGTCCCCCACTACACTGCCTTATAGCGACCGCTCATCACTATCGTGTGAGTAACGTTGCGGCCGCGGCGACGAGTCTTGCCCAAAGACGCAGCGTGCGTGGAGGCGCTACCCGGATGCGTGTGGATGCACCCTCCTACCTCGTAAAGCGCCTACAGCTACTATCACGCCTTCCAAGCAGTTGATCCGGGTTCGATTCCCGGCCACCGCAACGGGCGCAAATTTTCGCGTATGAGTATGTGTGCTGTTAAATTAACGTTTTCTTTCCGTCGTTGCTCCAAGCAGGCCATCCTGTAGTATGTCCCGACTTGTCCCGACTTTGCTCGGCTGACGCGAAAGCTGACGCTTGGAATTCGCCCTTATCAAAAGGACAGGCGCTATAAACGGCTGTGAGAGGAGAGGTGTGGCGAGGTGCCAAAACGACACGCAAACCGCGAAATTTTCTGCTCCTCCTTCCTAAAGAAAAAAAGAAAAAAAACGGACGCAGTCGGTAGGACTCGAACCTACGCTCCCAGAGGGAATCTGATTTCTAGTCAGTCGCCTTAACCACTTTTTTTTATCTTATTAAACATTATTAAATGTTAATTTTTTGTTACATTTTCTTGATTGCACATTCACTGTTATCAAGTAGGGTTTGTAAACACCACTCTACAGCATAAATACTATACATTTACGTAAAACACTGCTGGAGTAGAATACACAATAGAACACAATTTTAACCCTTAAATGCATAGTGTTACATACCTGCAATATGGATTGAAAAATTATTTTGTCCACCTTTAGAGAGAATTTAGCGAACTAACCCAAGTCTTACAGGTGCAACGAAGTATCTCTGATACTTAGTATTAGCTGTTGGCTGTACTGTGGACTTCTGGTGACCTTTTTGGAAGTATGCAGAGAAGTTAGGTGTGAATTTTGCTTAGTTTCCAAAAGGGTGGGATAGGATGCAGCAGCATCAACTTGGCCAAATGTGGGAAGGTTAGTGGTGAGCAGGCAGCAATTTTCTTCATGCTGCCAGCTATGGGAATATGCGCTGTGTCCCTTGTTTTTTTAGGAACATACATCACATTTAAACTGGATGTCCAATTCCTGTTGATCCACTGTAGGGAGTTAAGAGGATAAATTATTACTGTCATTAAGTTTGCTTAATTCTATGAGAACAGTAAATTGTAGCGATTAATAATGCATACAAAATCATATCTGTGATGGTTGAGAAACATGACTATGAATCTGCAGTTAACAATTGGTTCGCACATATAATTGTAAGTTAATGGTTATTCCTGAAGCAGAGACCACAACAGTCTGTGCAACAAAAAGAAAATCTAATAACACACAAGTTAATTTTCGTAGCTGATGTCAGATGAAGAATAAATTAAATGCTTTAAGTTCTACATGCTAAACTTTCAGGGCAACACAGGGAAGATTTCATGGACTGAAGCAGCAGACTGTTCAGTACACGCGAGAAAAGTGGAATAAAGGCTTCCTCATTACTTGAGAAACTAATCAAATGAAGGTGCTGGAAATGAGGAGGAATTTTTCAACTGCATGAGGTGCAGAATTCAAAGCAAGTATGAGCTCGTGCATGGTACTTAACTTCTTCAGACAGATCAATATAATAATAAAAAGTGTCTGTATTTACCTCACTATAAGACAACTCAGAATATAAGATGACCCCCTTTCTTTGAAGACCCAACATGTGAATTTTTTGGTATTTAACATATTCTGACTAATATTTGCAAAGTCTAAAGGTAGTTATAGAAAATAAAAATCACTTTGGGATGTGGAACAGTCATAAATAAATATCTCCAGTTAAAAACAATACAAAATGACAATGATACAACTCCACTAACTTAAGATTCACTGAGCAGCAAATAAGGTTCTTTTTTGTTTTCATTTATAGTATGTCCATATCAAGAAGAGAAGAAGGCTTAAGTTTTTTATTTGCTTGGCATTCAGTAAATTCAGATGAGTTACGCCTGAGACGAACTGCCATACCAATGTTACTGCGAGGGGGTTTCATTGGCATTTTTGAAGTCTCTAGAGTAATATGTTGTTTTGTGTTGTTAATGTCTCTGAATGCTTCCGTTTTGTTAATTACACTTGAAGGGACTCCACTTTCCTGTTGAGCAGCACTCTTTCGTCACTGCAGAACTCAAAGTCTTTGATTGAAAATGGCTATCTCATCACTTGTTGGTAGAGCATCCTCTACCTTAATCTCTGTAGCTTCTCCAAGACTTGAACACAGTTCTGCCTCCTGCTTTGAAGTCTCCAATATTTCTTTCATGAGCGCACACTTCTTCTCTTGAAGTTTTCTTGTTTCACACTCTAGCTTAGTAAGAGCCTCACATAAAGGCAGCGTATCATATAATGCAGGATAAAAATGAAATTCAAGTTCCTTACTTAGTTTGTCAGCTTCATGCAATAAAGAATTCAGCCTTTCGTGCATCTCATGTTTCTTCTGTTGCTCTCTAGAAATAATATTCTGGATCATCTCCTCAATTTCTTTCTTAACCTCATCACCACGCTTTGCAACATCCTCTGCATTAAACCCACATTATGCCCACAGCGTCTTAAGATTTTTGAAGAAGGCACTATTCGATATGTCTGTCACTAAAGAATTCGTATCATCCATCATAAAACATAAACTCTCAACCACTCAGTTATAACAAGAAACTGGGTCTGTAACCACTCGGCCACGACTGCTCGTATCTGAAGCTTCCCTCGAATCGTGAAAAATCCAACCGGTCTGCGCAGAATGTTGACAGGAAACGAACTCTGTGCACTGATTACGGCAGGGCTACCAGCGCTACGAGACGAGCCATTACGGAAGCGTTAAAAACCTTCGCCCGGACATGGACTCGAACCCTGGACCCTTAGGTTAAAAGCCTAATGCTCTACCGACTGAGCTATGCGGGCTCACGCCCGTTGTAGGTGGAGCGGCTGCAAGCAATGTGAATAATTGGAACGCGTGTGTAGGCGTACTACGGTAATTGCTGGCTTCTGGCGCAACTGGCGACTTCACCGACTTCCCACTGACGCTGGTAGCAGCCCAACAGCGGACCAGTGCCTCTTCTGCCTTTATCCCGGTGCTGACAGTAATTGCATCTTGCGCCTGTTTTCCCCGATTACGTTCGGTTGAAGCTCCGGAAGGAGGGCGACAAACGAAGGTTGGAAGGCCAAAACATGGAGGGACGTGTGCGCAAAAACTTCCCTTCCGGTACCGGAAATCGAACCCTGGCCTCCTGGGTGAAAGCCAGGTATCCTAGCCACTAGACCACACCGGATTTGCTCAATAAACGTGAGATTTACTCCCTCTCCTCCCGCATTTCGTGCTGAATCCGGACTCAGTGGTGTTCTCTGTTTGCGAGCGTATTTGTGCGTGCAGACTGGCATGGCGCACAGCTCGAAACTGACTATTAATTGCCGTTTGCATCATAACAGGGGAGGAGAAAGATCAAAGTTGTACCTTGCCATAGTTGGAAGTAAACATTTTGACGCTGAGGCGTGGACTCCTTGGGGGTAACAAACGACAATTAAGTTCGTTCCCTAGCAACAGCAACGCCGTTAATTCAGCCATTATGTACAGCAAATTAAATTCCCCGGGTGAGGATCGAACTCACGACCTTAAGACTACGAGACTTACGCGCTACCTACTGCGCTACCGAGGCACGTTGCAACAAACGTCCCAGGAAACTTGGTAAGTCCCACATATTAGAGATAGACAGTTCGCGCTTTCTCAAGAATCTGCTGTGTTGCTACACGTGCTTTCCCGACGGGCTAGATTAAACTGCTGCCGCAGCTTTTTCAACGGAAAGCAGCACTGCCTGAGGTTACAGTACATCGCCCTTGCGGCACCTGGACACAGCGGCCTGTAGGGCCAGGCCGACGCTAGAGTTCAGAAATAGCACGCGACCGTCCAAGTACGGCCTCTTGCGTGCTGCGCGTTTGGTTCTTCTCACAGCGAATCCTGCTACACATTCCTGTGGCTGACGCAGCTCAAGCGAGCAATCGGCGCGGCGGCATTATAGCGAGAACAGCAAAACGATGCATCGGCCGGGAATCGAACCCGGGCCGCCCGCGTGGTAGGTGAACAACCTACCACTTTTTTAGTTGTTGTTCTCATTTTGTTAGTTGCATTTGTTGGGGGCGGGCGTCCGATGACGTCCGTGCTTGCCGAGCACATTCCCGAGCAGCTGTCTGCAGGGAAAGTGGGATTGCCACCCAGCGACGTCGGATACGACCGAAAAAAGTGCTACACACGCGGAGTCCCCCACTACACTGCCTTATAGCGACCGCTCATCACTATCGTGTGAGTAACGTTGCGGCCGCGGCGACGAGTCTTGCCCAAAGACGCAGCGTGCGTGGAGGCGCTACCCGGATGCGTGTGGATGCACCCTCCTACCTCGTAAAGCGCCTACAGCTACTATCACGCCTTCCAAGCAGTTGATCCGGGTTCGATTCCCGGCCACCGCAACGGGCGCAAATTTTCGCGTATGAGTATGTGTGCTGTTAAATTAACGTTTTCTTTCCGTCGTTGCTCCAAGCAGGCCATCCTGTAGTATGTCCCGACTTGTCCCGACTTTGCTCGGCTGACGCGAAAGCTGACGCTTGGAATTCGCCCTTATCAAAAGGACAGGCGCTATAAACGGCTGTGAGAGGAGAGGTGTGGCGAGGTGCCAAAACGACACGCAAACCGCGAAATTTTCTGCTCCTCCTTCCTAAAGAAAAAAAGAAAAAAAACGGACGCAGTCGGTAGGACTCGAACCTACGCTCCCAGAGGGAATCTGATTTCTAGTCAGTCGCCTTAACCACTTTTTTTTATCTTATTAAACATTATTAAATGTTAATTTTTTGTTACATTTTCTTGATTGCACATTCACTGTTATCAAGTAGGGTTTGTAAACACCACTCTACAGCATAAATACTATACATTTACGTAAAACACTGCTGGAGTAGAATACACAATAGAACACAATTTTAACCCTTAAATGCATAGTGTTACATACCTGCAATATGGATTGAAAAATTATTTTGTCCACCTTTAGAGAGAATTTAGCGAACTAACCCAAGTCTTACAGGTGCAACGAAGTATCTCTGATACTTAGTATTAGCTGTTGGCTGTACTGTGGACTTCTGGTGACCTTTTTGGAAGTATGCAGAGAAGTTAGGTGTGAATTTTGCTTAGTTTCCAAAAGGGTGGGATAGGATGCAGCAGCATCAACTTGGCCAAATGTGGGAAGGTTAGTGGTGAGCAGGCAGCAATTTTCTTCATGCTGCCAGCTATGGGAATATGCGCTGTGTCCCTTGTTTTTTTAGGAACATACATCACATTTAAACTGGATGTCCAATTCCTGTTGATCCACTGTAGGGAGTTAAGAGGATAAATTATTACTGTCATTAAGTTTGCTTAATTCTATGAGAACAGTAAATTGTAGCGATTAATAATGCATACAAAATCATATCTGTGATGGTTGAGAAACATGACTATGAATCTGCAGTTAACAATTGGTTCGCACATATAATTGTAAGTTAATGGTTATTCCTGAAGCAGAGACCACAACAGTCTGTGCAACAAAAAGAAAATCTAATAACACACAAGTTAATTTTCGTAGCTGATGTCAGATGAAGAATAAATTAAATGCTTTAAGTTCTACATGCTAAACTTTCAGGGCAACACAGGGAAGATTTCATGGACTGAAGCAGCAGACTGTTCAGTACACGCGAGAAAAGTGGAATAAAGGCTTCCTCATTACTTGAGAAACTAATCAAATGAAGGTGCTGGAAATGAGGAGGAATTTTTCAACTGCATGAGGTGCAGAATTCAAAGCAAGTATGAGCTCGTGCATGGTACTTAACTTCTTCAGACAGATCAATATAATAATAAAAAGTGTCTGTATTTACCTCACTATAAGACAACTCAGAATATAAGATGACCCCCTTTCTTTGAAGACCCAACATGTGAATTTTTTGGTATTTAACATATTCTGACTAATATTTGCAAAGTCTAAAGGTAGTTATAGAAAATAAAAATCACTTTGGGATGTGGAACAGTCATAAATAAATATCTCCAGTTAAAAAACAATACAAAATGACAATGATACAACTCCACTAACTTAAGATTCACTGAGCAGCAAATAAGGTTCTTTTTTGTTTTCATTTATAGTATGTCCATATCAAGAAGAGAAGAAGGCTTAAGTTTTTTATTTGCTTGGCATTCAGTAAATTCAGATGAGTTACGCCTGAGACGAACTGCCATACCAATGTTACTGCGAGGGGGTTTCATTGGCATTTTTGAAGTCTCTAGAGTAATATGTTGTTTTGTGTTGTTAATGTCTCTGAATGCTTCCGTTTTGTTAATTACACTTGAAGGGACTCCACTTTCCTGTTGAGCAGCACTCTTTCGTCACTGCAGAACTCAAAGTCTTTGATTGAAAATGGCTATCTCATCACTTGTTGGTAGAGCATCCTCTACCTTAATCTCTGTAGCTTCTCCAAGACTTGAACACAGTTCTGCCTCCTGCTTTGAAGTCTCCAATATTTCTTTCATGAGCGCACACTTCTTCTCTTGAAGTTTTCTTGTTTCACACTCTAGCTTAGTAAGAGCCTCACATAAAGGCAGCGTATCATATAATGCAGGATAAAAATGAAATTCAAGTTCCTTACTTAGTTTGTCAGCTTCATGCAATAAAGAATTCAGCCTTTCGTGCATCTCATGTTTCTTCTGTTGCTCTCTAGAAATAATATTCTGGATCATCTCCTCAATTTCTTTCTTAACCTCATCACCACGCTTTTGCAACATCCTCTGCATTAAACCCACATTATGCCCACAGCGTCTTAAGATTTTTGAAGAAGGCACTATTCGATATGTCTGTCACTAAAGAATTCGTATCATCCATCATAAAACATAAACTCTCAACCACTCAGTTATAACAAGAAACTGGGTCTGTAACCACTCGGCCACGACTGCTCGTATCTGAAGCTTCCCTCGAATCGTGAAAAATCCAACCGGTCTGCGCAGAATGTTGACAGGAAACGAACTCTGTGCACTGATTACGGCAGGGCTACCAGCGCTACGAGACGAGCCATTACGGAAGCGTTAAAAACCTTCGCCCGGACATGGACTCGAACCCTGGACCCTTAGGTTAAAAGCCTAATGCTCTACCGACTGAGCTATGCGGGCTCACGCCCGTTGTAGGTGGAGCGGCTGCAAGCAATGTGAATAATTGGAACGCGTGTGTAGGCGTACTACGGTAATTGCTGGCTTCTGGCGCAACTGGCGACTTCACCGACTTCCCACTGACGCTGGTAGCAGCCCAACAGCGGACCAGTGCCTCTTCTGCCTTTATCCCGGTGCTGACAGTAATTGCATCTTGCGCCTGTTTTCCCCGATTACGTTCGGTTGAAGCTCCGGAAGGAGGGCGACAAACGAAGGTTGGAAGGCCAAAACATGGAGGGACGTGTGCGCAAAAACTTCCCTTCCGGTACCGGAAATCGAACCCTGGCCTCCTGGGTGAAAGCCAGGTATCCTAGCCACTAGACCACACCGGATTTGCTCAATAAACGTGAGATTTACTCCCTCTCCTCCCGCATTTCGTGCTGAATCCGGACTCAGTGGTGTTCTCCTGTTTGCGAGCGTATTTGTGCGTGCAGACTGGCATGGCGCACAGCTCGAAACTGACTATTAATTGCCGTTTGCATCATAACAGGGAGGAGAAAGATCAAAGTTGTACCTTGCCATAGTTGGAAGTAAACATGTTTGACGCTGAGGCGTGGACTCCTTGGGGGTAACAAACGACAATTAAGTTCGTTCCCTAGCAACAGCAACGCCGTTAATTCAGCCATTATGTACAGCAAATTAAATTCCCCGGGTGAGGATCGAACTCACGACCTTAAGACTACGAGACTTACGCGCTACCTACTGCGCTACCGAGGCACGTTGCAACAAAACGTCCCAGGAAACTTGGTAAGTCCCACATATTAGAGATAGACAGTTCGCGCTTTCTCAAGAATCTGCTGTGTTGCTACACGTGCTTTCCCGACGGGCTAGATTAAACTGCTGCCGCAGCTTTTTCAACGGAAAGCAGCACTGCCTGAGGTTACAGTACATCGCCCTTGCGGCACCTGGACACAGCGGCCTGTAGGGCCAGGCCGACGCTAGAGTTCAGAAATAGCACGCGACCGTCCAAGTACGGCCTCTTGCGTGCTGCGCGTTTGGTTCTTCTCACAGCGAATCCTGCTACACATTCCTGTGGCTGACGCAGCTCAAGCGAGCAATCGGCGCGGCGGCATTATAGCGAGAACAGCAAAAACGATGCATCGGCCGGGAATCGAACCCGGGCCGCCCGCGTGGTAGGTGAACAACCTACCACTTTTTTAGTTGTTGTTCTCATTTTGTTAGTTGCATTTGTTGGGGGCGGGCGTCCGATGACGTCCGTGCTTGCCGAGCACATTCCCGAGCAGCTGTCTGCAGGGAAAGTGGGATTGCCACCCAGCGACGTCGGATACGACCGAAAAAAGTGCTACACACGCGGAGTCCCCCACTACACTGCCTTATAGCGACCGCTCATCACTATCGTGTGAGTAACGTTGCGGCCGCGGCGACGAGTCTTGCCCAAAGACGCAGCGTGCGTGGAGGCGCTACCCGGATGCGTGTGGATGCACCCTCCTACCTCGTAAAGCGCCTACAGCTACTATCACGCCTTCCAAGCAGTTGATCCGGGTTCGATTCCCGGCCACCGCAACGGGCGCAAATTTTCGCGTTATGAGTATGTGTGCTGTTAAATTAACGTTTTCTTTCCGTCGTTGCTCCAAGCAGGCCATCCTGTAGTATGTCCCGACTTGTCCCGACTTTGCTCGGCTGACGCGAAAGCTGACGCTTGGAATTCGCCCTTATCAAAAGGACAGGCGCTATAAACGGCTGTGAGAGGAGAGGTGTGGCGAGGTGCCAAAACGACACGCAAACCGCGAAATTTTCTGCTCCTCCTTCCTAAAGAAAAAAAGAAAAAAAACGGACGCAGTCGGTAGGACTCGAACCTACGCTCCCAGAGGGAATCTGATTTCTAGTCAGTCGCCTTAACCACTTTTTTTTATCTTATTAAACATTATTAAATGTTAATTTTTTGTTACATTTCTTGATTGCACATTCACTGTTATCAAGTAGGGTTTGTAAACACCACTCTACAGCATAAATACTATACATTTACGTAAAACACTGCTGGAGTAGAATACACAATAGAACACAATTTTAACCCTTAAATGCATAGTGTTACATACCTGCAATATGGATTGAAAAATTATTTTGTCCCACCTTTAGAGAGAATTTAGCGAACTAACCCAAGTCTTACAGGTGCAACGAAGTATCTCTGATACTTAGTATTAGCTGTTGGCTGTACTGTGGACTTCTGGTGACCTTTTTGGAAGTATGCAGAGAAGTTAGGTGTGAATTTTGCTTAGTTTCCAAAAGGGTGGGATAGGATGCAGCAGCATCAACTTGGCCAAATGTGGGAAGGTTAGTGGTGAGCAGGCAGCAATTTTCTTCATGCTGCCAGCTATGGGAATATGCGCTGTGTCCCTTGTTTTTTTAGGAACATACATCACATTTAAACTGGATGTCCAATTCCTGTTGATCCACTGTAGGGAGTTAAGAGGATAAATTATTACTGTCATTAAGTTTGCTTAATTCTATGAGAACAGTAAATTGTAGCGATTAATAATGCATACAAAATCATATCTGTGATGGTTGAGAAACATGACTATGAATCTGCAGTTAACAATTGGTTCGCACATATAATTGTAAGTTAATGGTTATTCCTGAAGCAGAGACCACAACAGTCTGTGCAACAAAAAGAAAATCTAATAACACACAAGTTAATTTTCGTAGCTGATGTCAGATGAAGAATAAATTAAATGCTTTAAGTTCTACATGCTAAACTTTCAGGGCAACACAGGGAAGATTTCATGGACTGAAGCAGCAGACTGTTCAGTACACGCGAGAAAAGTGGAATAAAGGCTTCCTCATTACTTGAGAAACTAATCAAATGAAGGTGCTGGAAATGAGGAGGAATTTTTCAACTGCATGAGGTGCAGAATTCAAAGCAAGTATGAGCTCGTGCATGGTACTTAACTTCTTCAGACAGATCAATATAATAATAAAAAGTGTCTGTATTTTACCTCACTATAAGACAACTCAGAATATAAGATGACCCCCTTTCTTTGAAGACCCAACATGTGAATTTTTTGGTATTTAACATATTCTGACTAATATTTGCAAAGTCTAAAGGTATTT
>NW_026046215.1:0-23679 GCF_023864275.1 Schistocerca cancellata
GGCGTTGTCCTGTGGCTTCGCTTTTGTTTTTGCGGCGTGCCGACGACCCGACGCGACCTTTACACCCAAAGTGTGGCGCCCGAAGGTGAACCAACGTCGTAATCCGACCTGGGCGCTTAAGCTCTAAGCCTAAGCTGAGCGAACCGAACCTGTAGCGTTGCGTAGCGTGAGGTGCGGTGAGGTCAGCCTCAGCGCCAAGTAAGCCAAGCTGTCCGGCCGTGAGGTGGGTGGGTAGGTAGGTGCGGCTGCTGCGGCCACCTGACGCCCGACGTGTGTTTGAATGCTTAACCTAAGTTTGAGGCTTAACCTAACCCAAGTGGCCTTAACCTAACCTAACCTAACCTAACCTCTGACGCCCGACGTGTGTTTGAATGCTTAACCTAAGTTTGACGCTTAACCTAACACCGACCCTTAACCTAACCGAGGTGCCCCTAACCTAACCTTAATGTAACGTAACCTAACCTAACCTCTGACGCCTGACGTGTGTTTTGAATGCTTAACCTAACCCAAGTGCCCTTAACCTAACCCACGTCCACCGAACCTAACCGAGACGTGTGAACCTAATGTCTAACTCGTAACGCGTGATGTTGGCTGTCGTGTGTGCTGACGGCAGATTGGGTTGGTCTGTAGTTGCGGATTTCGGGTTTGCCTCGGGCGAGGGGTTGGCTCGTAAGCGGCGAGGGGCGCTCCGGCGGAGCATGTTGCTTTGCAGGCGGCGCCCGTTTTTGCGGCGGGCACAATTGAAATTGTTGGGAAACGAACGAAAGGGCTGTGAATGTTGGCGGGCGAGAGGAGGAGGACGTGGCCCGACGGCTGCGGGCCGATCGGGAAACGGTGGGAGGGCGATGGGGCGGCGGAGGTGCGTTTGCACGGCCGTCATCGCCGCACGCCTCCGCTTGTGTGGCTGTGGCGCCGGCCGCGCTGGCCGGGCTGCCGCGGCGACGGTGCGGGGCTTTTGCCGAAGGTTTGGCCATTGTGGCCGGTCGCCGGCTGGGGCTGTGGGGGCGGCATTTGGGCGTGGGCGGCGATTCTCGGCGGGCCGACCCAGGCTGTAGCGCGCGGTGGCTGCAGTTTGGCCGTGGTTTGCGGCGCTGCCGTGGCGACTGGTTGGCGACTGTGGTGTGGCTGTGTGTAGCCCCATCCTCGGTGGTTTGAAAGGCGCGGGTGGTTGTGGCGCAGGTGTGGGGCTGCTCCGCACAGGCTGTCGGACGTTGGGCGGTAGCAAGCGCGGGAGGCGCGGCGCGGCGGCGCGCAGAGTGGCGGCCGCTCTCTCGGCCGTCCGCGCCCGCCCGCGACACTGGCTGGGCCTGTGCGTCGAGGCGGCTATTCCTCTGCTGTGCGCTCCGCTCGCTGCGTGTCTCCTCTCGCTCTCGCTGCTCGCTGTGTGTTAACGCGCGTCGTCGAAATGGCAGATCAGGCGGCTACGAACGAGACTGCTGCGGCACCCGCCGCCACCGGCACTACGAAGAAGGCAAAGTCTGCGTCGTCTGCGAAGAAGCCGCGCGCCAAGCCTGCGCACCCGCGCACCTCTGAGATGGTGACGGCCGCCATCAAGAGTCTGAAGGAGCGCGGCGGATCGTCGCTGCAGGCGATCAAGAAGTACATTGCCGCGCACTACAAGCTGGACGCGGAGAAGCTGGCGCCGTTTATCAAGAAGTACCTCAAGTCGGCCGTGGTGGCGGGCGAGCTGGTGCAGACGAAGGGGAAGGGCGCGTCCGGCTCTTTCAAGCTTGCCGGCGCCGGCGGCGGGGCGGCTGAGGGCGGCAAGGCTCGTGCTGGCGGTGCCAAGAAGAAGCGCGCCGCTCCGGCCAGCAAGGAGAAGAAGGGCGCCCGTGCGGCCGGCGCAAAGAAGGCTGGTGGCGTGAAGGCGGCGACTGGTCGGAAGGCGGGCGCCGCCAAGAAGGCGTCTGCGGCGTCGGCCGCTCCCGCCGGTGCGAAGAAGGCGGCTGCTGCCAAGCCGGCCAAGGCCAAGTCGCCGTCGAAGGCGAAGAAGGCCGCCAAGGTTCCGACGAAGAAGCCGAAGGCGCCGCGCCCGAAGAAGGCGACGACGCCGTCTAAGGCGAAGGCTTCGCCCAAGAAGAAGAAGTAGAGAGGAATGGGAAAGGAAGGGTTGGCGGTTGACTCCGTCGTCCGCACCCCCCGTCCCCGTCGTCTAGTGGCGCGCAACAGACGCGCGGCCCAAAACGGCCCTTCTCAGGGCCATCAAAGCACGTCGGGAAGGTTTTGATTGTCGTGTTTGTGTTGCGGTGTGGTTGTGTCGTCTGGCGTTTCTGTATGCCCGTGTGTGGATACTGTTTGCGTGCCGTGGTGGTTGGATTGCGGGGGGGGGGTCGGTGGCGGGTGCGGGCGGCGGTAGCGGTTTTGTCGTTGCGGTTGATTGTCGCCGTTTTTTTTTTTTGGTCGCGGCCGGCCGACGGTTGGTTTTGTGTCATGTTGTTTGAATACTTTGGTTGGCCTGCCTGCCGTCTTCTCGGATGTGTCTTGTCTTGTGTGTGTGTTCTTGCAACGGGGGCGGGGGACGTTGAGATGTGGAAAGGGTCGGTGGCGTTGGACGTGCCTGGCTTTTTGTTTCGTTTTCTTTTCGAAACGAAGCGGCGGCCGGCCGTGTGGTTGACGGCGTCGGCCGATGGGTATTGTGCGCTTTGAGCGCCGCGCCGGGGAGGCATGATGTTGATTGTTGCGCGCGCCAGCAAGCTGGCAGGGGAGAGCGGCTGTGGCGGACGGACGGGAAGTGGAAGTGGTGTTTTGTCTTTGGTTCTGTGGTTGTGGGGCGAGAGGCGACCGACAAAGTTTGCTCGCGACGGAGTGATGTTAGTGGCCCTTAAAAGGGCCGTTTTGTTTGTTGCGTGCGTGGGCGGTGCCCAGCGGCTGGCGCGGTGTTTAGGCGCGCTCGCCGCGGATGCGGCGCGCGAGCTGGATGTCCTTGGGCATGATGGTGACGCGCTTGGCGTGGATTGCGCACAGGTTGGTGTCTTCGAAGAGGCCGACGAGGTAGGCCTCGCTGGCCTCCTGCAGGGCCATGACCGCGGAGCTCTGGAAGCGCAGGTCGGTCTTGAAGTCCTGGGCGATCTCGCGCACTAGGCGCTGGAATGGCAGCTTGCGGATGAGCAGCTCTGTGCTCTTCTGGTAGCGCCTGATTTCTCGCAGGGCGACGGTGCCCGGCCTGTAGCGGTGGGGCTTCTTGACGCCGCCGGTGGCGGGCGCGCTCTTCCTCGCCGCCTTGGTGGCGAGCTGTTTGCGCGGCGCCTTTCCGCCGGTGGACTTGCGGGCCGTTTGCTTTGTGCGGGCCATAGCGGTAGCGGTTAGCGGAGCGGCGTGGAGGCGAGCGAGGTGCTGCGTCGGGTGCTGCCTTGACGACACGGGCGCGCGCCAGCCACCGTGGTGCGCTTATATGCCCTCGGTTGCGCGTGGTGGGGGGAGGGCGGGCCAGAGTCTATATAGGGGGGCTGGCGCGTGCGCCGGGCGCAGACCGTAGCCGACTCGCTAGCGCCGGGTGAGGAGCCAGCCGCTGCAGCAGACGCTTTGCTTGCCTTGAGCTTTTTGAGGATTTAGAAGAGATGACTGGCCGCGGCAAGGGAGGAAAGGGGCTCGGCAAGGGTGGCGCCAAGCGGCACCGCAAGGTGTTGCGCGACAACATCCAGGGCATCACGAAGCCCGCGATCCGCCGCCTGGCTCGCAGGGGCGGCGTGAAGCGCATCTCTGGTCTGATCTACGAGGAGACCCGCGGAGTGCTGAAGGTGTTCCTGGAGAACGTGATCCGCGACGCGGTGACGTACACTGAGCACGCCAAGCGCAAGACTGTGACGGCCATGGACGTGGTGTACGCCCTGAAGAGGCAGGGGCGCACCCTGTACGGTTTCGGCGGTTAGGCGCGTCGCAGCCGGTGTGCTGTGCCGCGTTGGCCTTCCCGCGGCCGTGGGAGAGACGAAAACGGCCCTTTTCAGGGCCACCACACTGTTCGGAAATTGAAAAGTGCGAAAGAGTCTGTGTTGTTGCTGCGTGTGTTGCCTGCCTGCCTTGTTTCTTTCATTCTTCATTTCGTTTGCGTTTGACTGACGTGACGTGACTGGGAGAAAGGAAAGGAAGCGGGTCTTGTGGCTGTGTGTGTGTGTGTGTGTGTGTGTGTGTGTGTGTGTGTGTGTGTGTGCGTGCGCGCGCGCGCGAGAGAGGGCGTTGTGTGTTTGTTTTGTTTATCGATCGATGGAGACGCCGGGCTGTGTGTTGTTGTTGTTGTTGTTGTTGTTGTTGTGCGAGAGGCGGTGAATATTTGCGTGGTTTTGGCTGTGTGTTTGCGGCGGCGTTGGAGTTGCCGAGGCAAGGCGTGCCCATAGGCGGCCGGATCAGCTGTTTCGTTTGTATGGGGCGCGCGGGAGTGGAGGGCGGTGTGTCGACACGCTCGTTTAACAGTTGGTGATTATTGCTGTCGTTGTCGTTTGGAAGGCGACTGTGCGTGCGTGGAGGTGCTTGAGGCAAACGAAAAACAAAAGAGAAACGTGTGTGTGGCCACACGGGCTGTGGACGACAAGATGGCGGCGGCTCTTCTTGTTGTTCTTCTCTCTTTCCTTTAGTCCTCTACCGTTAGAGGGGGAGTTGGTGGAGGTTATTGTCGCCTGTGGACATTTGCTCCTCTTTTCTGTGTGTTGTTCTTATCTTTGGTAGTGTGCTTTTTCGGACGTTGCTGTTTGTTGAGAGTGATTATGTGTTCTGTTTGTGCTACTGCTGGAGTAGCGACTCGGGTCTTGCACATCTGTCCCTGTGGTGTTCATATTGCCCAAGGGTCAAGACGTAATAGTCATTTTCTGAATTCCGCGCGGTGGCGTAGAACGCTTGTGCCAGGGCGCGGAATCGTGTTGTGGGTGGTTGTAGGCAGGTCTGCCGCGGGGACGTGTAAGGCCCGTCGTAGAGCGCTCTGCTTTGGACCCTTCTGTAGGCGATGCATCGTCGACCTGGCTGCATAGCCCCTATAGAGGGCGCGCATATTTCCAGTATCGCTACCCCTGTTGCGGGGTCGAGGGAACAGGGGTACAGGATCTGCATCCTGGCGTGAGCGTTTGTGCCAAGTTGCCCTATGTGACACTTCGATGTCAGGCGTGACACCGAGGTACCTCGCAGAATATCTGCCCCTGCAATCGTAGCAGTTGGTATGGTCTTCTTGCCGGCGGCGGCTGTGGAAGTGAAGTTAAGTTAAAGTAAAGTAAAGTAAAGCAAAGCGCGGCGAGGACGACTGAAATTTTGCTTTGGACGTAGGTTTGTGTGGTGGCCCTGAAAAGGGCCGATTGTTGTGAGCCGAGCCGGGCCGGCAAAGCGCGTTGCGTGCAGGGGAGCACGCAGCGCTGCTGGGCGGCGGGTCCGCGTGCCGATTGCCTGGCCTCTCTGTTTAGGCCTTCTTCTCGGTCTTCTTTGGCAGCAGGACGGCCTGGATGTTGGGCAGGACACCACCCTGTGCGATGGTGACGCCCGACAGGAGCTTGTTGAGCTCCTCGTCGTTGCGGATGGCAAGCTGCAGGTGGCGCGGGATGATGCGCGTCTTCTTGTTGTCGCGGGCCGCGTTTCCGGCCAGCTCGAGCACCTCAGCCGCGAGGTACTCCATGACGGCGGCGAGGTAGACGGGCGCCCCGGCGCCGACGCGCTCGGCGTAGTTTCCCTTGCGCAGGAGGCGGTGGATTCTGCCGACCGGGAACTGGAGCCCGGCCCTGCTTGAGCGGGACTTTGACTTGCCCTTGACTTTGCCTCCCTTTCCGCGTCCGGACATGGCGATGCGCTGTGGTGTAAAAAAACGAGACGAGACGAAGGACGGTGCGAGCCGCAGCGAGTCGAGCAGCGGAGTGGCGGCGCCGCCAGGGGTGGGGGTCCTTTATGCTCTCGGGTGCGGCGGCCGGTTGCGCTCGCGGCCCATTGGTCGGCGGCCGCAACGGGGCGAGCTGGTAAAGGTGCGGCGGCGGGGCGCGCTGGGTGCCACTGTGTGGGGAGACGCTGACTAGAGCGGAGCGCTTGCTGCTGGTGTTGCTGCCGTACGTTCTTGTTTGTTTGCGATGCCGCCCAAGACTAGCGGGAAGGCCGCCAAGAAGGCTGGCAAGGCGCAGAAGAACATTTCGAAGGGCGACAAGAAGAAGAAGCGCAAGAGGAAGGAGAGCTATGCCATCTACATCTACAAGGTGCTGAAGCAGGTGCACCCTGACACGGGCATCTCGTCGAAGGCGATGAGCATCATGAACAGCTTCGTGAACGACATTTTCGAGCGCATCGCGGCCGAGGCGTCTCGCCTGGCGCACTACAACAAGCGCTCGACCATCACGTCCCGCGAGATCCAGACCGCTGTGCGGCTGTTGCTGCCTGGCGAGCTGGCCAAGCACGCCGTGAGCGAGGGCACGAAGGCGGTGACCAAGTACACGAGCTCCAAGTAAGGAGGTGGCTCTGGAATGGAAGGAGATCCTCCGTTGCGAGAGCGGCAAAACGGCCCTTTTCAGGGCCACCAAATGGCCTTTGCGGGAAGGGCGGAATTGTTGTTGTTGTTGTTTTTGTTTTGTTTTGTGTGTGAGTGGGTGGACGGTGGCAATAGCTACCGCTTTGGTTGCGACGCGACGGGGTGGGGTGGCCGATGCGATGAATAATTTGATTGTTTATGGGGCGCGTCGCGTGTCGCGTGTTGCGGGGTGCGGCCACGGTGTGACGTGGAATGGAGGCACGTGCGCACAAGTCGTTGTCTGCGAGGGGGGGGGGGGGGAAGTGCGATCGGTGATGTGCCCTTTGGATGGAGGTGCCGGTTAGTTACGTGACGGGTGGAAACGACACGCGATTGTTGGGAATGTCAGTGTGTAACGACGGCCGTTTGCGGGTCGGTTTGCACGCCATATATGGCGAGGGTGAAATGTGTCTGTAAATGCAGCGTGGAGGCGTGTGAGTGACGTTTAAATGTGAACGCGCATTGAGACACACCACTGTGTATTGCATTGTACGGGCGACACGCACGATGATATGTACCTTTCCCCCGACTCTGATTTCGATAGTCGTGTCTGACCGACTGTGTCTGCTTGTGTGCGTACGACGCACGCACACCGACGTCGTCATTGAAGATGCATGCTCGCGTGTCCAGTGCAGTACAGTAGAGTAAGCGCGACGCTAGAAGACGACGGTCGCTTTGGCGAATGTGCGTACACGTGTTTGTGTGTATGTCGGTGATGTGGTCCGATCCGTCGCCTCTGGGAAACTGTCGATCGGCGCGGTACACCGGACGTCTTGAACACCCGTCATACCGTCATACCGTCATACCGTTGGTACACCGTCGCGCTGAGAACGGTTACCGAAAGGTGAACGAACCTCTGATCGGTCGAATGTCTGGGCAGAACGTGAGGAGAGAATGGTGGAGGAAAGGACAGAGGGGAAAAAACAAATATATATATAGAGAGAGAGAGAGAGAGAGAGAGAGAGAGAGAGAGAGAAAACGGAAAAAAAACCAAACAAAACGGAGAAACGCAGTGTAGAGCAACGGAACGTTCCCGTGTCGGAGGTGTATTGTAGCCGCACTGAAATGCGCGTAACGGCGCGGCGGCAAGTGTCTGCCGTGGTGAACGTTACCTTTGACGGCTGAATTGTGCGTTGCGTTGCTTTGCTTTCCCGGATGTGTATGTAACGTAACGTTCGTTGAGATGGTTCTGAGGAAGAATGTACGACAGTGCCCGTGCCGTCTATGTTCGTGTGCAAAGCCATTGTGTGTGTGTGTGTGTGTGTGTGTGTTGTTTTGAGAATTGCGTCCGGGAATGGCGGTGGGCGTGCCCTGCATGTGGCCCGGAAGGCTGTTCGTTTCGCGGTAGTGTGTGGACAGGGGAGGGGCACGCGTAACGCTGCTGGCATGGCATGGCATGGCATTCGGGAGATGGGAGGGGGCAAACGAAGAAAACAAGACGCGGAGGCTATAAAGACGGGGAGGGGCGCGGTGTGGGTGGCTTGCGCTGCGCTCGGCTGGCGCGTGCGGCGTTGTTTTTGTGCAAAAGAAGAGAAAACGAATGGGTTGCCGGGAGGGGGCCGTTGTGGTGTAGCCGCAGACGCGGCTGTCAGTGAACGTGGTGAGACCGAGGGATGCGGGAGGGGCGGGGGCGGGGAAGACGCTAGAAGAAGGAGAAAAACGCTGCTGCAACCAACATAAAATGAGGCCCTTTGTAACCTGCCAGCAACAAAACAACAACAAAAAAAAAAAAAGGCGTCTATCAACATTGAATGTAAATGGAAATGGACCCAAGTGTAACCTCCCCGCACAAATAGTCGTAAGTAAGTGAGTGAGTGAGTGAGTGAGTGAGTGAGTGAGTGAATGATGATAAAAATGTGCCAGAATGTTGTTAACGTCCCTAGAAAATGAACGAACGAAGATTGATGAGAAACGCGCGATAATATGATGAATGGAAATAATGAACCATGAACATCTCAACAGACATAATTGAAAACCCGATAAACGTTGTAAGGGCAGCGCTGGCTGACCTTCGGCCCTGTGTATTCTGAAACGCCCCCCTTTGAACAACAATGTATACAAAACTGTGCTTAAACTGACACACAATATTTTGAGCGCAACGCAATCTGACTATCAAAGATCCCTGCAAAAGAATGGCCCTGAGTAACATTAAAGTACACCTGTCGGAAATCACTTACCTCACAAAAATCTTCATTACTCGAACTACTGCAATACAGCGAGCACCACTGCTGCCAGCTAAATAAGAGATTCCAAACTACGGAGGGCACTAACTACCGATAGGGATAGTTAGCAAAGTAAAGATGTTTAATAGAGAACAACAAACAATGTATTTACCCTTAATATCATCACCAGTCATAATATATGTAATTTGAAACGTCCGCCATCTCTGTCCTCACATGCACCAGTGCTGGCGGCTCACCCCTAACTGCGCAACGCTACGCGCTGTTCACATCCAGCTATAGCAGTTCATGACAACAACAATGCAAACTAGCCACAGACTGCACACAGCACAGGCAGTGATTTTCACGCGGAGCGCTACGTGGCATTACCAATATAAAAATCTAAACAAACAGCGTACGTACAAATTAGAATAAAAAGAGCAAAAGATCGTTACGTCAAAAAAAAAAAAAAAAAAAAACAAAAAAGACAAAAGAGAAAAAACAAACTGCATCTATATGTGCTCTTAACTGTAGATACCTGTACACAGCGTCGTGCAATGAATGCCGGCTCACATTTAATTTTGATTGTTGGAGGAAATGCGTAGGAAATATTATTTAAATGGAAATGAATGGTTGTACTTTAAAAAAGTTTGTTTGGAAACAAAGTATTATTGGGGCATTTTGTTGTGAAGAAAATAGTTACAATTGACATACAGTATTAGATTTGCGCAATGCAGCTTCATTACCTTACCTGTAATAACAGTATGCATCGTCCCGAACGGAGACCAGAGTCGCGAGAAGAGCACGCCGCCGCCCGCTCAGTACAACCGTCCACTCGCTAATACTGTCGACTGACTACTACCTCTCCCGACCCGCCACATATAGATGACAACTGTTCCTGCCGACCCGCTACGTGCTACTAGTGTCGTGTGGCGCAGACTAGCGACGATAAGAAACGCTCTGGTCAGAGATTGTGTCGTGCCTCGCCATCGCTGGTAATGAGTACATACGTGTTTCAGCGCGCGTACCGGAAGACGCAGTGCGGAGCCAGAGACTGTGTTGTCGAGGCCGTCGACGCAGTGCATGTCGGTCGGTCGAGTGCGTGCGGGAGGGCAGAGAGGCAGCGTCGGCACGGAGATGCACGCACGGGGGCTGCGGCGTGGCGCGTTTGCGGTAGGCGCCTTTGGTGGCAACGGCCGGGACAAGCAGCGGTGTATGGTGTGGTGCGGGCCGGACAGGGGCGGAGGAGGAGGAGGAGGCGGCGCGACGATGGCATTGGGGCGGAAACGGGGACGGGGACGGCGACGGCGGATGTTGAGAGGCGTCACGCGCGGACCGACACAGACGCACAGATAGATAGGTAGGAAGAAGAAGAAGGGGCGGCTGGTGAGTGAGTGCAATTTAGGCGGTAGACACAAGAGGTCGGCACGGCATTTGCGTGATGTGGCGTTGTGACGGGGTGTGCTCGCTTGCCTCGTTTTGTTGATGCGCGCAGGAAGATGTGCAGAGCAGCGGCGGGCGGCTCGGCTCGGTTCGGTTTGGCCCGGCGGGCCGCGCTGTTGTCGCGGACGTGAGCGCCCCCTGGCGGGTGGCCGGAGGCGGCGCGGCGTGTTGGACGTGTGGCTGGCGGCAGTGCACAATTGCGAGTGGCTGGCGGTGTGGCGGTTGGCGCGTCGGGCGGCCGAGAGAGAGGAGAGGTATGTGTTTGCGGGCGCCTTTGCTGCGCGGCGTCGTGCAGGGCGGGCGGGCGGGCGCCTGTCGACTGTGTGTGTGTGTGTGTGTGTGTGTGTGTGGCGAATTGGCGGCGTTGTGCTCCGGCCGAAGGCGTCTGGAGAGGAGAGTTGGTCGTGATGTCATGTCGCGCCGTGTCATGTTTGCGAAACGGCTGCCGAGAGGTGTGGTGGTAGCGAGCCGGTCGGTGTCGGTGCGATGGGAATGTGCGTTTGGCGGTTTCGGTGTGCTTTTTGCGGCGTGAGAGTGGGGCGGGCGGGCAGGCTTGCTGTTGTTGGTTCCTTGTGTCTTGTGTGTAGCTTGATGGCAACGTGGAAGGGCGCCGGTTTCGAGCCGTGCGTGTGGTTGTCGACGTTGACTGGTTGGGGTGTGCCGTTGCACGTGCATGTTTGGGTCGTTGGTGTGGTTTTGGCTGGCTGGCTGGCTGGCTGGCTGTGTGTGTGTACGACGGGAAGGGGGAGGCGGCGGTGGATAGTGCAGTAGTTGTGTCGTTGGCACGGGCGTCGGGTGCGGCTGTGCGTAGTGGCGGAAAGGTGTCGGTTGCGGGAAGCGAGGCCGTCGTTGGCGGTGTCGCGTGCCTTCGTGAATCGAGGGGGGCGGGGAAAGGAGCAGCGTGCCGCTGCGTCGTGGCCGTTAGCCAGAGGCTGTGCTTTGATAGTTTTGTGGACGGTTCGTGCGAGGCGATTTGTTGCCTGCCCTATGTTTGTTTGTTTGTTGTTTTGGAGACGACGACTGGTTGGTGGCGTGCGCGCGAGCGAAGTGGCGGTGTGCGTTTCCCGTGTCGACTGCCGGCCGGCGACAGGTGCGCCGTCGGTGGGGTGGGTGGCCGGCACAAGTAGGGGCGGCGGCGTCGTTGCGGTGTGTTTGTGTTGTCGGCGACAGCTGTTTGTGCGGTGCGTGTGAATGGTGGTGCAAACGTGTGCTGGCGTTGAGGCTGCGACCGCGGCGTGTTGTTGGTTGATGTTGAACAGCGGCTGTGTGCGGTGGTGGTGTTGCCGCACGTGCATCCGGCCCGGCGCGGAAAGCGCAGTTGCGGCGGCCCTTCGGTGCCAGCCACGTCGCGTGAGCGGCGGGTTGCTCTGGTCGACACGTGGTGCTCTGGTTTGTTGTTTGGTGCCCTTTGGCCGGTGGGTGGTCCGTGTGTCTCGGTATCTGGTCGTGGTCGTGCTGCCCGTTTGTCGGCGTTGTCCTGTGGCTTCGCTTTTGTTTTTGCGGCGTGCCGACGACCCGACGCGACCTTTACACCCAAAGTGTGGCGCCCGAAGGTGAACCAACGTCGTAATCCGACCTGGGCGCTTAAGCTCTAAGCCTAAGCTGAGCGAACCGAACCTGTAGCGTTGCGTAGCGTGAGGTGCGGTGAGGTCAGCCTCAGCGCCAAGTAAGCCAAGCTGTCCGGCCGTGAGGTGGGTGGGTAGGTAGGTGCGGCTGCTGCGGCCACCTGACGCCCGACGTGTGTTTGAATGCTTAACCTAAGTTTGAGGCTTAACCTAACCCAAGTGGCCTTAACCTAACCTAACCTAACCTAACCTCTGACGCCCGACGTGTGTTTGAATGCTTAACCTAAGTTTGACGCTTAACCTAACACCGACCCTTAACCTAACCGAGGTGCCCCTAACCTAACCTTAATGTAACGTAACCTAACCTAACCTCTGACGCCTGACGTGTGTTTTGAATGCTTAACCTAACCCAAGTGCCCTTAACCTAACCCACGTCCACCGAACCTAACCGAGACGTGTGAACCTAATGTCTAACTCGTAACGCGTGATGTTGGCTGTCGTGTGTGCTGACGGCAGATTGGGTTGGTCTGTAGTTGCGGATTTCGGGTTTGCCTCGGGCGAGGGGTTGGCTCGTAAGCGGCGAGGGGCGCTCCGGCGGAGCATGTTGCTTTGCAGGCGGCGCCCGTTTTTGCGGCGGGCACAATTGAAATTGTTGGGAAACGAACGAAAGGGCTGTGAATGTTGGCGGGCGAGAGGAGGAGGACGTGGCCCGACGGCTGCGGGCCGATCGGGAAACGGTGGGAGGGCGATGGGGCGGCGGAGGTGCGTTTGCACGGCCGTCATCGCCGCACGCCTCCGCTTGTGTGGCTGTGGCGCCGGCCGCGCTGGCCGGGCTGCCGCGGCGACGGTGCGGGGCTTTTGCCGAAGGTTTGGCCATTGTGGCCGGTCGCCGGCTGGGGCTGTGGGGGCGGCATTTGGGCGTGGGCGGCGATTCTCGGCGGGCCGACCCAGGCTGTAGCGCGCGGTGGCTGCAGTTTGGCCGTGGTTTGCGGCGCTGCCGTGGCGACTGGTTGGCGACTGTGGTGTGGCTGTGTGTAGCCCCATCCTCGGTGGTTTGAAAGGCGCGGGTGGTTGTGGCGCAGGTGTGGGGCTGCTCCGCACAGGCTGTCGGACGTTGGGCGGTAGCAAGCGCGGGAGGCGCGGCGCGGCGGCGCGCAGAGTGGCGGCCGCTCTCTCGGCCGTCCGCGCCCGCCCGCGACACTGGCTGGGCCTGTGCGTCGAGGCGGCTATTCCTCTGCTGTGCGCTCCGCTCGCTGCGTGTCTCCTCTCGCTCTCGCTGCTCGCTGTGTGTTAACGCGCGTCGTCGAAATGGCAGATCAGGCGGCTACGAACGAGACTGCTGCGGCACCCGCCGCCACCGGCACTACGAAGAAGGCAAAGTCTGCGTCGTCTGCGAAGAAGCCGCGCGCCAAGCCTGCGCACCCGCGCACCTCTGAGATGGTGACGGCCGCCATCAAGAGTCTGAAGGAGCGCGGCGGATCGTCGCTGCAGGCGATCAAGAAGTACATTGCCGCGCACTACAAGCTGGACGCGGAGAAGCTGGCGCCGTTTATCAAGAAGTACCTCAAGTCGGCCGTGGTGGCGGGCGAGCTGGTGCAGACGAAGGGGAAGGGCGCGTCCGGCTCTTTCAAGCTTGCCGGCGCCGGCGGCGGGGCGGCTGAGGGCGGCAAGGCTCGTGCTGGCGGTGCCAAGAAGAAGCGCGCCGCTCCGGCCAGCAAGGAGAAGAAGGGCGCCCGTGCGGCCGGCGCAAAGAAGGCTGGTGGCGTGAAGGCGGCGACTGGTCGGAAGGCGGGCGCCGCCAAGAAGGCGTCTGCGGCGTCGGCCGCTCCCGCCGGTGCGAAGAAGGCGGCTGCTGCCAAGCCGGCCAAGGCCAAGTCGCCGTCGAAGGCGAAGAAGGCCGCCAAGGTTCCGACGAAGAAGCCGAAGGCGCCGCGCCCGAAGAAGGCGACGACGCCGTCTAAGGCGAAGGCTTCGCCCAAGAAGAAGAAGTAGAGAGGAATGGGAAAGGAAGGGTTGGCGGTTGACTCCGTCGTCCGCACCCCCCGTCCCCGTCGTCTAGTGGCGCGCAACAGACGCGCGGCCCAAAACGGCCCTTCTCAGGGCCATCAAAGCACGTCGGGAAGGTTTTGATTGTCGTGTTTGTGTTGCGGTGTGGTTGTGTCGTCTGGCGTTTCTGTATGCCCGTGTGTGGATACTGTTTGCGTGCCGTGGTGGTTGGATTGCGGGGGGGGGGTCGGTGGCGGGTGCGGGCGGCGGTAGCGGTTTTGTCGTTGCGGTTGATTGTCGCCGTTTTTTTTTTTTGGTCGCGGCCGGCCGACGGTTGGTTTTGTGTCATGTTGTTTGAATACTTTGGTTGGCCTGCCTGCCGTCTTCTCGGATGTGTCTTGTCTTGTGTGTGTGTTCTTGCAACGGGGGCGGGGGACGTTGAGATGTGGAAAGGGTCGGTGGCGTTGGACGTGCCTGGCTTTTTGTTTCGTTTTCTTTTCGAAACGAAGCGGCGGCCGGCCGTGTGGTTGACGGCGTCGGCCGATGGGTATTGTGCGCTTTGAGCGCCGCGCCGGGGAGGCATGATGTTGATTGTTGCGCGCGCCAGCAAGCTGGCAGGGGAGAGCGGCTGTGGCGGACGGACGGGAAGTGGAAGTGGTGTTTTGTCTTTGGTTCTGTGGTTGTGGGGCGAGAGGCGACCGACAAAGTTTGCTCGCGACGGAGTGATGTTAGTGGCCCTTAAAAGGGCCGTTTTGTTTGTTGCGTGCGTGGGCGGTGCCCAGCGGCTGGCGCGGTGTTTAGGCGCGCTCGCCGCGGATGCGGCGCGCGAGCTGGATGTCCTTGGGCATGATGGTGACGCGCTTGGCGTGGATTGCGCACAGGTTGGTGTCTTCGAAGAGGCCGACGAGGTAGGCCTCGCTGGCCTCCTGCAGGGCCATGACCGCGGAGCTCTGGAAGCGCAGGTCGGTCTTGAAGTCCTGGGCGATCTCGCGCACTAGGCGCTGGAATGGCAGCTTGCGGATGAGCAGCTCTGTGCTCTTCTGGTAGCGCCTGATTTCTCGCAGGGCGACGGTGCCCGGCCTGTAGCGGTGGGGCTTCTTGACGCCGCCGGTGGCGGGCGCGCTCTTCCTCGCCGCCTTGGTGGCGAGCTGTTTGCGCGGCGCCTTTCCGCCGGTGGACTTGCGGGCCGTTTGCTTTGTGCGGGCCATAGCGGTAGCGGTTAGCGGAGCGGCGTGGAGGCGAGCGAGGTGCTGCGTCGGGTGCTGCCTTGACGACACGGGCGCGCGCCAGCCACCGTGGTGCGCTTATATGCCCTCGGTTGCGCGTGGTGGGGGGAGGGCGGGCCAGAGTCTATATAGGGGGGCTGGCGCGTGCGCCGGGCGCAGACCGTAGCCGACTCGCTAGCGCCGGGTGAGGAGCCAGCCGCTGCAGCAGACGCTTTGCTTGCCTTGAGCTTTTTGAGGATTTAGAAGAGATGACTGGCCGCGGCAAGGGAGGAAAGGGGCTCGGCAAGGGTGGCGCCAAGCGGCACCGCAAGGTGTTGCGCGACAACATCCAGGGCATCACGAAGCCCGCGATCCGCCGCCTGGCTCGCAGGGGCGGCGTGAAGCGCATCTCTGGTCTGATCTACGAGGAGACCCGCGGAGTGCTGAAGGTGTTCCTGGAGAACGTGATCCGCGACGCGGTGACGTACACTGAGCACGCCAAGCGCAAGACTGTGACGGCCATGGACGTGGTGTACGCCCTGAAGAGGCAGGGGCGCACCCTGTACGGTTTCGGCGGTTAGGCGCGTCGCAGCCGGTGTGCTGTGCCGCGTTGGCCTTCCCGCGGCCGTGGGAGAGACGAAAACGGCCCTTTTCAGGGCCACCACACTGTTCGGAAATTGAAAAGTGCGAAAGAGTCTGTGTTGTTGCTGCGTGTGTTGCCTGCCTGCCTTGTTTCTTTCATTCTTCATTTCGTTTGCGTTTGACTGACGTGACGTGACTGGGAGAAAGGAAAGGAAGCGGGTCTTGTGGCTGTGTGTGTGTGTGTGTGTGTGTGTGTGTGTGTGTGTGTGTGTGCGTGCGCGCGCGCGCGAGAGAGGGCGTTGTGTGTTTGTTTTGTTTATCGATCGATGGAGACGCCGGGCTGTGTGTTGTTGTTGTTGTTGTTGTTGTTGTTGTGCGAGAGGCGGTGAATATTTGCGTGGTTTTGGCTGTGTGTTTGCGGCGGCGTTGGAGTTGCCGAGGCAAGGCGTGCCCATAGGCGGCCGGATCAGCTGTTTCGTTTGTATGGGGCGCGCGGGAGTGGAGGGCGGTGTGTCGACACGCTCGTTTAACAGTTGGTGATTATTGCTGTCGTTGTCGTTTGGAAGGCGACTGTGCGTGCGTGGAGGTGCTTGAGGCAAACGAAAAACAAAAGAGAAACGTGTGTGTGGCCACACGGGCTGTGGACGACAAGATGGCGGCGGCTCTTCTTGTTGTTCTTCTCTCTTTCCTTTAGTCCTCTACCGTTAGAGGGGGAGTTGGTGGAGGTTATTGTCGCCTGTGGACATTTGCTCCTCTTTTCTGTGTGTTGTTCTTATCTTTGGTAGTGTGCTTTTTCGGACGTTGCTGTTTGTTGAGAGTGATTATGTGTTCTGTTTGTGCTACTGCTGGAGTAGCGACTCGGGTCTTGCACATCTGTCCCTGTGGTGTTCATATTGCCCAAGGGTCAAGACGTAATAGTCATTTTCTGAATTCCGCGCGGTGGCGTAGAACGCTTGTGCCAGGGCGCGGAATCGTGTTGTGGGTGGTTGTAGGCAGGTCTGCCGCGGGGACGTGTAAGGCCCGTCGTAGAGCGCTCTGCTTTGGACCCTTCTGTAGGCGATGCATCGTCGACCTGGCTGCATAGCCCCTATAGAGGGCGCGCATATTTCCAGTATCGCTACCCCTGTTGCGGGGTCGAGGGAACAGGGGTACAGGATCTGCATCCTGGCGTGAGCGTTTGTGCCAAGTTGCCCTATGTGACACTTCGATGTCAGGCGTGACACCGAGGTACCTCGCAGAATATCTGCCCCTGCAATCGTAGCAGTTGGTATGGTCTTCTTGCCGGCGGCGGCTGTGGAAGTGAAGTTAAGTTAAAGTAAAGTAAAGTAAAGCAAAGCGCGGCGAGGACGACTGAAATTTTGCTTTGGACGTAGGTTTGTGTGGTGGCCCTGAAAAGGGCCGATTGTTGTGAGCCGAGCCGGGCCGGCAAAGCGCGTTGCGTGCAGGGGAGCACGCAGCGCTGCTGGGCGGCGGGTCCGCGTGCCGATTGCCTGGCCTCTCTGTTTAGGCCTTCTTCTCGGTCTTCTTTGGCAGCAGGACGGCCTGGATGTTGGGCAGGACACCACCCTGTGCGATGGTGACGCCCGACAGGAGCTTGTTGAGCTCCTCGTCGTTGCGGATGGCAAGCTGCAGGTGGCGCGGGATGATGCGCGTCTTCTTGTTGTCGCGGGCCGCGTTTCCGGCCAGCTCGAGCACCTCAGCCGCGAGGTACTCCATGACGGCGGCGAGGTAGACGGGCGCCCCGGCGCCGACGCGCTCGGCGTAGTTTCCCTTGCGCAGGAGGCGGTGGATTCTGCCGACCGGGAACTGGAGCCCGGCCCTGCTTGAGCGGGACTTTGACTTGCCCTTGACTTTGCCTCCCTTTCCGCGTCCGGACATGGCGATGCGCTGTGGTGTAAAAAAACGAGACGAGACGAAGGACGGTGCGAGCCGCAGCGAGTCGAGCAGCGGAGTGGCGGCGCCGCCAGGGGTGGGGGTCCTTTATGCTCTCGGGTGCGGCGGCCGGTTGCGCTCGCGGCCCATTGGTCGGCGGCCGCAACGGGGCGAGCTGGTAAAGGTGCGGCGGCGGGGCGCGCTGGGTGCCACTGTGTGGGGAGACGCTGACTAGAGCGGAGCGCTTGCTGCTGGTGTTGCTGCCGTACGTTCTTGTTTGTTTGCGATGCCGCCCAAGACTAGCGGGAAGGCCGCCAAGAAGGCTGGCAAGGCGCAGAAGAACATTTCGAAGGGCGACAAGAAGAAGAAGCGCAAGAGGAAGGAGAGCTATGCCATCTACATCTACAAGGTGCTGAAGCAGGTGCACCCTGACACGGGCATCTCGTCGAAGGCGATGAGCATCATGAACAGCTTCGTGAACGACATTTTCGAGCGCATCGCGGCCGAGGCGTCTCGCCTGGCGCACTACAACAAGCGCTCGACCATCACGTCCCGCGAGATCCAGACCGCTGTGCGGCTGTTGCTGCCTGGCGAGCTGGCCAAGCACGCCGTGAGCGAGGGCACGAAGGCGGTGACCAAGTACACGAGCTCCAAGTAAGGAGGTGGCTCTGGAATGGAAGGAGATCCTCCGTTGCGAGAGCGGCAAAACGGCCCTTTTCAGGGCCACCAAATGGCCTTTGCGGGAAGGGCGGAATTGTTGTTGTTGTTGTTTTTGTTTTGTTTTGTGTGTGAGTGGGTGGACGGTGGCAATAGCTACCGCTTTGGTTGCGACGCGACGGGGTGGGGTGGCCGATGCGATGAATAATTTGATTGTTTATGGGGCGCGTCGCGTGTCGCGTGTTGCGGGGTGCGGCCACGGTGTGACGTGGAATGGAGGCACGTGCGCACAAGTCGTTGTCTGCGAGGGGGGGGGGGGGAAGTGCGATCGGTGATGTGCCCTTTGGATGGAGGTGCCGGTTAGTTACGTGACGGGTGGAAACGACACGCGATTGTTGGGAATGTCAGTGTGTAACGACGGCCGTTTGCGGGTCGGTTTGCACGCCATATATGGCGAGGGTGAAATGTGTCTGTAAATGCAGCGTGGAGGCGTGTGAGTGACGTTTAAATGTGAACGCGCATTGAGACACACCACTGTGTATTGCATTGTACGGGCGACACGCACGATGATATGTACCTTTCCCCCGACTCTGATTTCGATAGTCGTGTCTGACCGACTGTGTCTGCTTGTGTGCGTACGACGCACGCACACCGACGTCGTCATTGAAGATGCATGCTCGCGTGTCCAGTGCAGTACAGTAGAGTAAGCGCGACGCTAGAAGACGACGGTCGCTTTGGCGAATGTGCGTACACGTGTTTGTGTGTATGTCGGTGATGTGGTCCGATCCGTCGCCTCTGGGAAACTGTCGATCGGCGCGGTACACCGGACGTCTTGAACACCCGTCATACCGTCATACCGTCATACCGTTGGTACACCGTCGCGCTGAGAACGGTTACCGAAAGGTGAACGAACCTCTGATCGGTCGAATGTCTGGGCAGAACGTGAGGAGAGAATGGTGGAGGAAAGGACAGAGGGGAAAAAACAAATATATATATAGAGAGAGAGAGAGAGAGAGAGAGAGAGAGAAAACGGAAAAAAAACCAAACAAAACGGAGAAACGCAGTGTAGAGCAACGGAACGTTCCCGTGTCGGAGGTGTATTGTAGCCGCACTGAAATGCGCGTAACGGCGCGGCGGCAAGTGTCTGCCGTGGTGAACGTTACCTTTGACGGCTGAATTGTGCGTTGCGTTGCTTTGCTTTCCCGGATGTGTATGTAACGTAACGTTCGTTGAGATGGTTCTGAGGAAGAATGTACGACAGTGCCCGTGCCGTCTATGTTCGTGTGCAAAGCCATTGTGTGTGTGTGTGTGTGTGTGTGTGTTGTTTTGAGAATTGCGTCCGGGAATGGCGGTGGGCGTGCCCTGCATGTGGCCCGGAAGGCTGTTCGTTTCGCGGTAGTGTGTGGACAGGGGAGGGGCACGCGTAACGCTGCTGGCATGGCATGGCATGGCATTCGGGAGATGGGAGGGGGCAAACGAAGAAAACAAGACGCGGAGGCTATAAAGACGGGGAGGGGCGCGGTGTGGGTGGCTTGCGCTGCGCTCGGCTGGCGCGTGCGGCGTTGTTTTTGTGCAAAAGAAGAGAAAACGAATGGGTTGCCGGGAGGGGGCCGTTGTGGTGTAGCCGCAGACGCGGCTGTCAGTGAACGTGGTGAGACCGAGGGATGCGGGAGGGGCGGGGGCGGGGAAGACGCTAGAAGAAGGAGAAAAACGCTGCTGCAACCAACATAAAATGAGGCCCTTTGTAACCTGCCAGCAACAAAACAACAACAAAAAAAAAAAAAGGCGTCTATCAACATTGAATGTAAATGGAAATGGACCCAAGTGTAACCTCCCCGCACAAATAGTCGTAAGTAAGTGAGTGAGTGAGTGAGTGAGTGAGTGAGTGAGTGAATGATGATAAAAATGTGCCAGAATGTTGTTAACGTCCCTAGAAAATGAACGAACGAAGATTGATGAGAAACGCGCGATAATATGATGAATGGAAATAATGAACCATGAACATCTCAACAGACATAATTGAAAACCCGATAAACGTTGTAAGGGCAGCGCTGGCTGACCTTCGGCCCTGTGTATTCTGAAACGCCCCCCTTTGAACAACAATGTATACAAAACTGTGCTTAAACTGACACACAATATTTTGAGCGCAACGCAATCTGACTATCAAAGATCCCTGCAAAAGAATGGCCCTGAGTAACATTAAAGTACACCTGTCGGAAATCACTTACCTCACAAAAATCTTCATTACTCGAACTACTGCAATACAGCGAGCACCACTGCTGCCAGCTAAATAAGAGATTCCAAACTACGGAGGGCACTAACTACCGATAGGGATAGTTAGCAAAGTAAAGATGTTTAATAGAGAACAACAAACAATGTATTTACCCTTAATATCATCACCAGTCATAATATATGTAATTTGAAACGTCCGCCATCTCTGTCCTCACATGCACCAGTGCTGGCGGCTCACCCCTAACTGCGCAACGCTACGCGCTGTTCACATCCAGCTATAGCAGTTCATGACAACAACAATGCAAACTAGCCACAGACTGCACACAGCACAGGCAGTGATTTTCACGCGGAGCGCTACGTGGCATTACCAATATAAAAATCTAAACAAACAGCGTACGTACAAATTAGAATAAAAAGAGCAAAAGATCGTTACGTCAAAAAAAAAAAAAAAAAAAAACAAAAAAGACAAAAGAGAAAAAACAAACTGCATCTATATGTGCTCTTAACTGTAGATACCTGTACACAGCGTCGTGCAATGAATGCCGGCTCACATTTAATTTTGATTGTTGGAGGAAATGCGTAGGAAATATTATTTAAATGGAAATGAATGGTTGTACTTTAAAAAAGTTTGTTTGGAAACAAAGTATTATTGGGGCATTTTGTTGTGAAGAAAATAGTTACAATTGACATACAGTATTAGATTTGCGCAATGCAGCTTCATTACCTTACCTGTAATAACAGTATGCATCGTCCCGAACGGAGACCAGAGTCGCGAGAAGAGCACGCCGCCGCCCGCTCAGTACAACCGTCCACTCGCTAATACTGTCGACTGACTACTACCTCTCCCGACCCGCCACATATAGATGACAACTGTTCCTGCCGACCCGCTACGTGCTACTAGTGTCGTGTGGCGCAGACTAGCGACGATAAGAAACGCTCTGGTCAGAGATTGTGTCGTGCCTCGCCATCGCTGGTAATGAGTACATACGTGTTTCAGCGCGCGTACCGGAAGACGCAGTGCGGAGCCAGAGACTGTGTTGTCGAGGCCGTCGACGCAGTGCATGTCGGTCGGTCGAGTGCGTGCGGGAGGGCAGAGAGGCAGCGTCGGCACGGAGATGCACGCACGGGGGCTGCGGCGTGGCGCGTTTGCGGTAGGCGCCTTTGGTGGCAACGGCCGGGACAAGCAGCGGTGTATGGTGTGGTGCGGGCCGGACAGGGGCGGAGGAGGAGGAGGAGGCGGCGCGACGATGGCATTGGGGCGGAAACGGGGACGGGGACGGCGACGGCGGATGTTGAGAGGCGTCACGCGCGGACCGACACAGACGCACAGATAGATAGGTAGGAAGAAGAAGAAGGGGCGGCTGGTGAGTGAGTGCAATTTAGGCGGTAGACACAAGAGGTCGGCACGGCATTTGCGTGATGTGGCGTTGTGACGGGGTGTGCTCGCTTGCCTCGTTTTGTTGATGCGCGCAGGAAGATGTGCAGAGCAGCGGCGGGCGGCTCGGCTCGGTTCGGTTTGGCCCGGCGGGCCGCGCTGTTGTCGCGGACGTGAGCGCCCCCTGGCGGGTGGCCGGAGGCGGCGCGGCGTGTTGGACGTGTGGCTGGCGGCAGTGCACAATTGCGAGTGGCTGGCGGTGTGGCGGTTGGCGCGTCGGGCGGCCGAGAGAGAGGAGAGGTATGTGTTTGCGGGCGCCTTTGCTGCGCGGCGTCGTGCAGGGCGGGCGGGCGGGCGCCTGTCGACTGTGTGTGTGTGTGTGTGTGTGTGTGTGTGGCGAATTGGCGGCGTTGTGCTCCGGCCGAAGGCGTCTGGAGAGGAGAGTTGGTCGTGATGTCATGTCGCGCCGTGTCATGTTTGCGAAACGGCTGCCGAGAGGTGTGGTGGTAGCGAGCCGGTCGGTGTCGGTGCGATGGGAATGTGCGTTTGGCGGTTTCGGTGTGCTTTTTGCGGCGTGAGAGTGGGGCGGGCGGGCAGGCTTGCTGTTGTTTGGTTCCTTGTGTCTTGTGTGTAGCTTGATGGCAACGTGGAAGGGCGCCGGTTTCGAGCCGTGCGTGTGGTTGTCGACGTTGACTGGTTGGGGTGTGCCGTTGCACGTGCATGTTTGGGTCGTTGGTGTGGTTTTGGCTGGCTGGCTGGCTGGCTGGCTGTGTGTGTGTACGACGGGAAGGGGGAGGCGGCGGTGGATAGTGCAGTAGTTGTGTCGTTGGCACGGGCCGTCGGGTGCGGCTGTGCGTAGTGGCGGAAAGGTGTCGGTTGCGGGAAGCGAGGCCGTCGTTGGCGGTGTCGCGTGCCTTCGTGAATCGAGTGGGGGCGGGGAAAGGAGCAGCGTGCCGCTGCGTCGTGGCCGTTAGCCAGAGGCTGTGCTTTGATAGTTTTGTGGACGGTTCGTGCGAGGCGATTTGTTGCCTGCCCTATGTTTGTTTGTTTGTTGTTTTGGAGACGACGACTGGTGGTGGCGTGCGCGCGAGCGAAGTGGCGGTGTGCGTTTCCCGTGTCGACTGCCGGCCGGCGACAGGTGCGCCGTCGGTGGGGTGGGTGGCCGGCACAAGTAGGGGCGGCGGCGTCGTTGCGGTGTGTTTGTGTTGTCGGCGACAGCTGTTTGTGCGGTGCGTGTGAATGGTGGTGCAAAACGTGTGCTGGCGTTGAGGCTGCGACCGCGGCGTGTTGTTGGTTGATGTTGAACAGCGGCTGTGTGCGGTGGTGGTGTTGCCGCACGTGCATCCGGCCCGGCGCGGAAAGCGCAGTTGCGGCGGCCCTTCGGTGCCAGCCACGTCGCGTGAGCGGCGGTTGCTCTGGTCGACACGTGGTGCTCTGGTTTGTTGTTTGGTGCCCTTTGGCCGGTGGGTGGTCCGTGTGTCTCGGTATCTGGTCGTGGTCGTGCTGCCCGTTTGTCGGCGTTGTCCTGTGGCTTCGCTTTTGTTTTTGCGGCGTGCCGACGACCCGACGCGACCTTTACACCCAAAGTGTGGCGCCCGAAGGTGAACCAACGTCGTAATCCGACCTGGGCGCTTAAGCTCTAAGCCTAAGCTGAGCGAACCGAACCTGTAGCGTTGCGTAGCGTGAGGTGCGGTGAGGTCAGCCTCAGCGCCAAGTAAGCCAAGCTGTCCGGCCGTGAGGTGGGTGGGTAGGTAGGTGCGGCTGCTGCGGCCACCTGACGCCCGACGTGTGTTTGAATGCTTAACCTAAGTTTGAGGCTTAACCTAACCCAAGTGCCTTAACCTAACCTAACCTAACCTAACCTCTGACGCCCGACGTGTGTTTGAATGCTTAACCTAAGTTTGACGCTTAACCTAACACCGACCCTTAACCTAACCGAGGTGCCCCTAACCTAACCTTAATGTAACGTAACCTAACCTAACCTCTGACGCCTGACGTGTGTTTTGAATGCTTAACCTAACCCAAGTGCCCTTAACCTAACCCACGTCCACCGAACCTAACCGAGACGTGTGAACCTAATGTCTAACTCGTAACGCGTGATGTTGGCTGTCGTGTGTGCTGACGGCAGATTGGGTTGGTC
>NW_026046216.1:0-23530 GCF_023864275.1 Schistocerca cancellata
AGCGTGCTAGACTCAAGACTACTATCTCATGTGAGCGTTTTGCTCGTTCGTTACGTAAGGAAGGTACAACAGTAGGAATAGTAACAGTCAACTTCGTCATGAATTACAGGCTTAATTATGTGTAGCTCATAAGAAATAGTCTGATTCAGTTGTGTGTAAAATGAAATGTGGCAAGGACGATAACTTTTAGTGAGTTTGTCCGTTGCGAGCGTAACTTTAAACTTTGATTTTTTTAATAGATAAAACTCTTTATCTTTTAAAATTGTCGTCGCATTAACTAAAAGAAAAGTGCTGTCTGACTGCTAGCTGCCGCGTTCGTTACTTCTTTCTGTTTTCATTTCTTTAATAGAATCCCAGTTACTCCAGAGAAAGTCAGAATCTAACTGCCATCTTTCCGTGGCGCCTACAGCAACAATCGACCGCTGATGCACCGACAGAGCTCTGTCGTCTGCAAGAGATGAAGAATTAACGGAGAGATAAACTCGCCTTCTGTATTACTACGATCTGCATTTGCAAAACGTGTATACCTAAACGGAATATTTGAAGAACAGGATAAATTTAAAGTATCACACGTGTATCGGACTTGGCTGACGCACCATGTTTCGTTTTTCAATATCTCATAAAAGAGCCAAAATGAATGACGGATAAGCATCCACTTAATTAACATAATTATCTGTAGCAAATGTTCAAACCGACCACCGTTGTCATGCTGACATAGCGCCTTAAATATTCACGTGCGGCCTCTGGCTTCTATATTGAGATTCTTTCATTTGATGCCGCCCATGTGCCCTACACTTTTGGTCAAATTGTGTTTCCGCACCCTGCATATGCCAGACGAGGCGTGACAGAGGGTTGGTCGAATTCTCTACAGTCCAGTACACTTAATCTTTGATGGAAAGTGTGAAAAACGGCAAAATGACGGAATGCGTTGGTAGCAATTTGTAACTTTAAAATTCAGTGGATGATAACTATGATAAGTTTAACAAAGGCGCTAAGGAGATAGATGTGAAATACGTTTCTTGATTACAAAATGTCCTCAGGTAAAGTAGTAAATGTACAAGTGTCGTGACAAGCGTATCAGTCACGCTATTATGGGGCAACACGTGAGACCGCACAGAGTCAATATTAATGAAAGTAAAGACTATGCACCGTCGGTCAATTGCCAAAGCATTGAAAACGAGGCAAAATTTTTAACTGCGTTGGTCACATTGTTACCATCAACGTGAGTAATGGCGGTACTCTTTTTTATCGTCTGTGATTCGGTATTGATGACTCAGAGGCTGTTGAATACGGCGATATTAACTTCTCTTTGTATTTCAATAAACATCTGAAACATGTGGACAACATTCACAGGACGAAACTTTGGGCAACTGGTTTTCTCTAGTCACGTCTGCGTATGAAACGTTAGTCCGAAGAAGCCTCTATTTTGCGAGCTTCATAACATTTACGCTCATAGCGTCTGCAGTGCAACTATCCTCGGTACGGCGAACTTTTCGGTGTTTCCCTAATATCGAAATCAGACACTAACAAATGGTGGAGGGTACGGACTTGTTACGGACGCCGGTGAAAACATGGGGAGCAGGAGGAGGTTGCACATAAACGGGTGTTCAGAAGTATCCACGTCCGTTAAAGCGCTGGAAGGTGCCGTATTGAGCGACAAAAGTTACGTTTACTGGTGCACGGCTGTGAACTAAGTGTAGATACAGGTTGCGCACTTATTTTTTTTACGGCTTTGTGGTACCCACTATTCAAACAGGATAGAGAATGGACAGCATACTTGACAACAGGTGACAAAAAGGATAACTTTACGTGTTTCCACATTGTCAAGAAGACGGGTACTGGTCTGTTTTTATACACGACCGGAATGTACAGGAGACCACAGCACCACTTCCGGAAAGAAGACGTCACAGCGATGTAAACATGGCGTCTACTCGACTCGCGCGATCCTTTTGCACAATCACCAGACAGAGAGATTAATAATTATATTAGTTGGCAGCTGTAGCTAGCAGAGTTGAAACCAGTCGGAAGATGTCCGCCTTTTACGTTTTCAAGGTGTATTAAGCGTATAGTAGAGCAAAAATGAGACACACTGAAATGGAAAAAAATTGTTTCTTCAGTACTTTAGTAATAAGAATGTGAGGCCAGGGTCACTAGATTGCAGGCGTGGCGTGTTTGCCAGTGCAGGATCGTCGGTAATGAATGAGTCGCGAGTGTCGATGTTGCGACGTATCCGTAGTGTACCTGCAAGAGACGCCCTCCCCAGACCTGAACATGTGTAACGCAACTGAAGCGAAGGGAACAGTCAATTCTGGGAAGCGCGCCATATTTATAACATTTTCCCTCGTTTGCCACTTGCCTCATCTAAGTGTAATACTTTGCCTAGCGTTTTACGTAAAAATATTTAGAGTACTGTTACCAACAAAAAATATAGGAATACAGACAATCTTTTGTATAAGAAAAGGGCTTCACATTTTTCTGTCGTCAGAGGTGCCGCAAAAACCAGATTTCCCAAAAAAAATTCAATTTGTGCAGCGGCTTCTCTACGGAGCAGTTGGTCGAATCATTTGCGTCCGGACGTGGGGGAGCAGCGTCGCAGACGTCGACACCTCGTCTGGCAGCACGACGACAGGAGACGAATCTTTCTAAAGTAATCCTGAACAGATACAAAAGTTTAACTCGGCAAGAGCACGGGCAGCGTCTGACGCAAGAATGCCGTCGCGAGCGACTCCGTTCCCCGTTGTAACGGAATTTTAGGCGCACAGCTGTTTTCGCAACAGTTTATTGTAAACGCTGCGTCATTTGAATTGTCCGTTTATCTGATTCTGACGAATTACAGGGCGGTGAACTGGAAGGAACTGCGATTACGATGAGAAGTTGAAAGTTTTTCTTAGCTGTAGATTAATCGGAAGAACGTAACATTTCTTATCGTATCTTCTGTGGATTAGGGGAGACCACACTATGCTGATTCGGTCTATTCACCTATGAGATGAAATTAAAAAAAAATTAAACAGATTCACCGCTAGTTCGCAAATGCCTTCATCGCCTCGCTAGTACGGACGACCTCCAGATTCAGCTGTTGACAAAAGTTTGCTACCGACGCTTCCTCCTTTCCCAAACAGAGCAGGGCACACAGCGAGAGGTGAATAACGTACACAGAAATGAATGACTTCGTTAAATATACTGATATCAGCTGTCTTTTTTTTTCCTTTCTGGTCTCACTATAAAGCTACGGCACAAGAGTAACACACGCTGTGTGACGTGGTGGTTGTACGTGCAGGAACGGTAAAGTATAATCTGCTGGAAGTAAGAGGTGCTATCAGTTTCTTCTGACCAGAAGGCAAAGTAGCTGCAGATGTTACCAATACTGACTAAACTGAAAGCAGCAAAATACTTCCTCCAGAACCACATCTTCACTGGCTCCAAAACTGTAATAGCAACTGGAAGTTTCGATGTTTACGTCGAGGCATCGGTCTGGAAGAAACAGAAGTGCCGTAGTATGCATTATTCATGCAACAGACGCTTTGTTACGCCAAAGTCAGTGTATCAATGACAAATTAAAACTTCTAGTAGTAGACAGTGGTTCTAGTACGGCAACTGTGTTTCCTGTAAGTGGGTCACAGTTTTCAAAGATTACGTACATGTATGACTGGCGCCAGTTTCTACTACAGTCTTCTAGTAAGGACCATTTAAACACGACGGAGAGTGCACAAAGCGTTTTGTAGAAGCAGATATTAATGAGTAATTTACTCTGTGTCGTCATCAAGGCAACTCTGATATTGATTTGACACGTGGCCGGAATGTGTGAGATGTCGCAGAACTACTTTGCGGAGGAAGATGCAACTACAACGATAACACGGAGGAATCTTTTGGAACACTGAACGTATCGTCTTGGTGAACAGGGGATGAGGTAGGGGCTGCATATGTGGGTTGTGACAATCTCCCGTAATAAACAGGACGGGAGTGTGGATGTTATAACGTCACGGTTGTGTATCATGGAACGCCATGTGTATGGAACATATGTAAATTTTCCACAGTATGTCTACACATCTGCATATGCGTTTCTAGGGCTGGGCTGACAGCGATGAGTTCCCGCGCTTGCCGACCATCACAAAGACACGTGAAACAAAAGTCGTTACAGTTTGCCCACTGACAGATCACTGAGGAATGTTTGGACACTCTTTCAAAAGGGAGACTTTCAACCCAAATGACAAACTCTACGAATGGCCAGAATTTTTGACACGACAGAATGTTAATCTCTAACCCAGTGTTATGAATTTACTCTACAAGCAACGTTTTCTGGTACAACACGCTTCTTATCTCGATATTGTGTCTGCATCTGTACTAGATCAAGCACAAGTCGTAGCTTTTTATTCCGTCTAAAAATAGGGCGTTACGGATGTCACTTCTTATAGCATAATGCCACACATGAGACGTAGTCGTCAGGAATGGCCACAAAACTATATGCATCCCGCCAACCGATTCTGTGGAAGCGGCCAGCTAAATGAGCCACAGTGCAACAATAACAGGAATTGCTCGCATTACTGTAAGTGTGCCATTTGTGAAAATAAGGAGATGACAGGACATTGTTTGAAACGTTTGCTGTCGTTCCACGTGGCCAAACGTAACAAGGATAGTTACCGCATTAACGTCGCGAATGTTTGGAAAAGTAGGTTAACTGAATTGGTAGATGTGTGCCATTAATACAAAAAGATCAGCTGTTGAAGTCAGTACTTGATTCCAGTTACAGATAATGTAACCGTCTAATCCATTTGGCTTCCAACTTGAACACGGCAAGGATGGACGAATGCTCCGTGTATGTGAGTATTTCTATGGTCGAACCTATGAAACGTGGTGTGTGTTCACAGTTTCACATACGCCAGCGAGGAGCATACAACGCATTCGAGCACCGTAAACCAAAGTTGTGGCGGCCTTCGTTCTCGCGGTAGCCGCCACCCAGCTACACGACAAAATAATACCGCTGGCGCAACCTTTTTCCTTTTCTTTGCATTTTCAGTGAATTAATTGTTGATTTGAATGTGGTCGTCTTCCTCTCGTGTGCAGTGTGTAAAGGCCCTCGACAAATGCTTTTCTATCTGTTACCATTTAACGAATGCAATTCGTAGAAACACAAGGCGAACGGCTAGGCACGTAGGCAGGAAGTAATACAGGCTCTCACACTGAATTTTAATTTCACATCGATACAAAGCCGACGATGCTGTCCACTTCCTAATTACATCATCATAAACGATGTCTGGTGAGAACATATTCGCTAATTCTACGTACCCGACTAAGACTTGGCCTTGACTCTAGAGCAATTTTTCTACCCATTATACGTCATCAAAACGGTGGAGTGCAAATACGTTCCAGCTCTAACCGCTTCGCATATTCCGCACAACGCGTGTCATCCACGTCAGCATAATAAAACAGCATCATTGAGTTATTTGGCTTGGATAAAAACGTTTTGACGGTGCTTTTTTTACGGTTTTCTTTACATGTTTACCGGGATATTTTTTTCACTCAATCGCATCCTTCTCGGGAGTGTAGGGTAAAACCAGCTGGCGGCAGCTGTGACAGAAGGCCATCCACGAATGTGCGGAGTGCGAAACAGCAGAGTCGAGATGCGTTACAGTGGTACAACTGGCCAGCGACCAGGAGTGTGACTCACACGTGGGAACGGACACGCGTCTCGCAACTGGAGGGATACGGGAGATCCCGCCGTGGGCAGACATGCGTCTTGTGGGGATCCACTCTCAAAAATGGCTCTGAGCACTATGGGACTCAACTGCTGAGGTCATTAGTCCCCTAGAACTTAGAACTAGTTAAACCTAACTAACCTAAGGACATCACAAACATCCATGCCCGAGGCAGGATTCGAACCTGCGACCGTAGCGGTCTTGCGGTTCCAGACTGCAGCGCCTTTAACCGCACGGCCACTTCGGCCGGCGATCCACTCTCATTTCGGTGATGAACACTTGCATCTGAATTTTTCTCCCGTTTTCGCTTATTTCAGAAAAGCGCCATTACTCGCGGGAGAGTTAAAACTGCCAACATTCCGCGGTGCTGGCAGCAACAATTGGTCTCTGACGCAGCGACAAAGCTCTGTCGGTTGCAGGAGACGGAAAATTAACAGAAAAATAAATCCAGCTTCTACATTACTACTATATGTATTTGTGACTAACGTCTAAATGTGCTCACAATCAGTACAGAGTAATTATGCAGATCTGATGCTGGTTTCCTGATTTTGTGTGTCGCGTGCTGGCTTTCCAGTGACGCGACGCAATATGGGCGGACGACCGGGGTGGGAGTCATTCAGTGTAGCGTACGTTAAAAGTGAACAATTTAAGCAGTGCTGGTTGAGCAGGGTTTCGCCATCCAGCATCGTTATACAGGGTCCGGAGAAATGATTTGACCAAAGGTGTAGGGCAGAAAGACAGTCTGAAACTTAGTAGTTTGAGTACAACAACTCGGGGTCGAAAATTCGTATTTTGGGAGCTACAGGAACGTAATTAAAATCTGACATGTGGACGTCTTTACTCAAAATGAAAGATAATTCACACAAAATGTAAGTGTAATCACAGTCTATGGACTAACCACTCTCAGGACGATAACAAGAAAAACTCAAAGCATCACATACACCTGTGTAATACTTAGCCGACGTTCTAGACAACATTTCTCTAGAAATGAAGACAATCACATGTCCACGTTTTATATTTCAACATGTCTTCAAGAGGACAAAGTAAAGGAAACGTGATCCACCACTTACTAGCGTTAAGTATGTCGCAGCAAATGTTCAAACCGCCCACCGTTTTCATGCTGGCATAGCGCTCTAAGCCATTTCTAGTTCCTATACTCGGATTGCTTTTTTTAATGCTGTCTTTCTGCCCTACACTTTGGGTCAGACTGTTTTCTCACACACTGTATACGGTGAGACAAGACATGGCAGAATGATGGTCAACTTCTCAGGAGTCCATAGAAAGTGCTGGAAACGGCAAAATGACGGAATGCGCTGGTACCGATATATAACCTTAAAATTTAATAGAAAAAATGCGATACGTTTAACCGTGTAGCTAGAATGTAAGATGTAAAGTACGTTTCTTGATCACAAAAAGTCCTCAACTGAAGCGGTGAATGTATAAATGTCGTGGCAATAGCCTCCGTGACGTTACTATGGAGCAACATATGAGCCCCTGCAGCATCGGTATTCATGAAACGAGGGACAGTGCACCGGTGGACGGTTCCCAAAGCACTGAAAATAAAACATGATTTTTAACTGTGTTGTTCCCATTGCTCCTATCACCGTAAGTAAAGTATTTTTACAGCTTCTGTGACGTGGAAGTGATGACAGAGACCGATGAATACCGCCATATCAACTCCCCCCACACGTTAACCTATGGAACCAAGTAGCCCTCATTTCTTCTTCCGATCAGAGGCAAACCACATTCAATTTATTTACGTTTTTGACTGTACTCAAACGTGGTGAATTTTGCCTCTAGTCCTCCGTCAAGGTATCTGACACCTGCTGCGATTTTCCATGTTTGTATTCGGCAGTTAAGATGAACGGTACGACAGAGACGACGACTACACGGGAAACAACATTCAGGTGAGGAAAATTTGAGAAACCATTTTTCTCTAATGATAAGGTTGCATGTTAAACATTAATCGGCTTCGATAGGATGCACAAACGTCGATGTCCAGAGCTTCACAATTTTTACACACATCTCTCTGCAATTGAGCTGCCCTTGACGAAGCGAACTTGTCACTTTGTGTAGTATGATGTGATGATGATGATGATGTTTGGCTTGTGGGGCGCTCAACTGCGTGGTTATCAGCGCCCGTACAATTTCCCAACCTTTGCTCAGTCCAATTTCGCCACTTTCCTGGATGATGATGAAATGATGAGGACAACACAAACACCCAGTCATCTCGAGGCAGGAGAAAATCCCTGACCCCGCCGGGAATCGAACCCGGGACCACGTGCTCGGGAAGCGAGAACGCTACCGCGAGACCACGAGCGGCGGAGTGTGTGTGTAGTATGAAGAGGAAACATTAACAAGTAGTGGAGAGTACGGAATCCTGGCAGACGCCAGTGGAGTCGTGATATGGGGGAAGGTGAGGAGCAGATTGCACGTAAAGGGATGTCCAAAAGCCTCGTGCTCGGCCACTGAAGCGTACGTAGCTGATTTATTAAACGATCAGGATTACGCTCGTTGCGGAAAGAAGCGCGAGATGGGCACTGCTGCAAACACATTTCACCAAAAAGCGTTTGGCGTTTACGCACGGCGGCAAAACTTCTCAAAGACTGAACACCCATTCAGACCGCTGTGCACCGAGTCAGGGGGTGTCTTGCCTCCGGCCACTGTTTGCCGCAGCCCTCGCCACTGAGCGAGAGGCTGGCTGTGGCTGTTGGCACATTTCCAGGATCCATATCGCAGTGTTTGCGTGATAAGACAGAACTGCTACTGGCAGATCGGTTTGCAAATACTGCCCTACGTACTATGTAGTAGCAGTCCTACTATTTGACGGTATATTGATGATTTTTACTTATCGACCGTCTGACAGCAACTGAATAAAACACAATTTTAGTGCCTTACGCGTTTCGCCTTTATTATCTGCAAGACATCATCAGTGGCAGGTTGCGTGCACGATTTCTTACATATTACGCTCCTGTTGCATTTTCGGTGTTCTTCTTCTTGCGAATGCGAATTTGCGGTTTTTTTTTCCCACATTCCACAGCACTATGAACTGAACGCTTGTCTCAATGCAATGTTTTGGCTTCTGTTGCCGACTGTCAGACGGTCCATAAGTAAAAATTATCAATATACCGTAATATTACACGCAACTGAGGAAGACAGGACTACAAAAGTTGAAGATGTCTACTATTTGACGTTCACAGAAACGGACTGGGTACCAGACACGCTTCCTAATGTAAGTATATTACGGAGAAATCGAAGATTCGAATACTAGAGAACGATTCTATCATTGCAAATGTCCCGCAGACGTGTTTGTCCCATATTGGGCAATGACTTCGAGAGAGTACCTAGGTATACAAATCGCACAGATGTGTGGTACAGCTTTGCGACGCCGTCTGTTGAAACACGACGAATGGCACGTTTAACAAGAGGGTATAAATAATGACAACTTTTATTTTCGTGGTTTTTCAGAAAACATTGCGGAATTGTTTTAATATATACCAAGAATGTGAAACAGACTACGTTAGAATTTTGAAAGCATAAGGAGTATAAGGTTTGCGCTTGTAGCCCGATCGGCCAGACATCCGCCATTTGCACGCTTTCAAAGAGGGTTAACACATACACTAGAAAAAAAAGTGTCGTTCTAAACGGAAACAATCACCTCTTCAGAAAATCATGCATCTGGGAAAACATGTCAAGCAGTCAGACCTTACAACACAAGTAAGGCCTGAGTTAATACATGTAAGCGACAGAGTTGCAAACGGTTACGTACACACCACTGAGATGTTTCTAGAGTGTACTGAAGCCAGAGACAAACAAAAAGTATGCTCTTGAAATTCCTTAACTTCCTAAAAGGACGGAACTTTTCGAGTGCCAAATGTATTTTCTTAGCTTGGCCAATAACAAACCAAACTGTGTCGGTTCCAGAATACGTAATGTCATAGGCAGCTTTCCAGGTAAGCAAATTCGGCTCAGGTTTTACGGTGGTGAGTGTCCTGCTCTGCTAATGGTGCAATTTGCTTGCCCACGGCCAAAAACACACGTGAAAACAGAGAGGGTATTACGAAACCTGAATATGCTTTGGACGATAATGCGATAAAACAGTTAGCAAGAAATGTAAATATTCGCTGTAGTATTTTAGGTAAAATTAGTTGCGTTATTTGTATTGAGGTAAAACCAAGGTACATCAGTTCCGTGGAAAGGCAGGCCGCAAGAGATGGGATCGTAGAGCAGAAACTTGCACCGCCACCGCGGCTACCGCCTTTCCTTTAGAGGCAGCAGAGGATTTCCTCGACTTGGTTGCGATTCGAGCATGGGGGGGAAGCAGCGCCGCAGACATCGACGCCTTCTTTGGCAGCACGGTTGCAGCCGGCTGGTGCAGAGAGAGGCGATGGAGAGATTCGTCCGAATCTTGATTTCTTATTCAAATCTAACGCGCCAAACACGCCGAAAGCATTTGTGTCCAGAATGCCGCTGCGACACACTCCGTTCGCAGTTGTAACGAAATTTTCGGCGCAGTACTGCTTTCGCGACATTTCAAAAATTCACCTCTTTGTAACTGTTCGTTTATGTACTGCTGAAGAAACGAAAACCTCCGAACTAATTACGATGATGAGTCTACGAAACACTTAGCTTTGGAAAGAGAACGATTATGGAAATTATTGTCGATTACATCAGTTCGTATCATTTCCTGGTGACGATTACGATAGACTGTTACTGTCCACGTCTGCATACGAGTTTTAGCCGCTGTTTCAGAGCAATAAATCATTGGCTCTCCATGTGAACACATCGGTGCTCGGCACTCACATTATGTATGTGAATGCCAACAAGATAAGTAAGAAGGAAGAAGCGTTGAATCTTTATAGCTCGTCCATTACTATTGCGAAAATATTGAAATGCTTTCAAATGCGAATAGAGTGTGTAAATATAGCACACAATAGTTTGCTGTAGGGAGGTGGAAGTGTTATGCAAGCATGACGTCACAAGTGATTACTGGAAGTCAGTGGTATTTTTCACTGAAGAATGCGATGCGTAATTTCGACTGGACAGAAGGATAACTTTTGTGAGTTTATGTCTGAAGGGCCTAACTCTACATGTGGGTTTATATAGATTAAATACAGTCATGTGGGTTCCATTGACGTTATTTATCGCTTAAAGGTTTACTCGCTTATAACTTCCATAAATGTAAAGTTTGACTGACGCTTGTGCACTTACTATCCCTTTTCCGTTTTCATTTTCTCCATAAAACCGCCATTATGCGCGCGAAAGTTAAACTGCCGACATTGTGGAGCGCCAGCAGCAACAATCAGTCGCTGAGACAGCGACAATGCTGTGTGGGCCGCGAGAGACGGAGAATTAACGGAAAAATAAACTCAGCCTCTGTCTTTCTACGATCTGCACGCGCGATTAAAAATGCCCAACGTCATTACCGTGTCATTACGCGAATGCGACGCTGGTTTTACGATTTTGTGTAACCCGTGCTGGCGTTCGGGTTGCGTCCCTTTTGGTAGTCAGTGATGTGTGTGAAAAAATGCAAACGTAAGCAGTGGCGGTCGGGCGGGGTTTTGACATCCTGCACCGTTACACATTATCAGACATGACACGACAAGGGTGCTGACCGCAGTCTCAATTTTCGATAAAATTAAAGTGCTTAAAACCGTAAAATGATGGAATGCTGTGGTATTTTTTCTCACTTCAAAATACAGTACGAAATCCGGCATCGGTGACCATGTTTCGGGAATCGATGTGATAGCGTTTACATGTCGGACCGGCAGCGGTAGTGGCAGATTCGGTTTATGAAAAGCACATTCGGTAGCCGTCTCTAGCACTGTTAAATATCGTTTTATATTTTGTTTGACATAATGAAAGCGATCATTAACATACAGTTTCTTTTTCGAAGCGGAAACACAGAGAAACAAAGATTTTATTTTTACGCCTAACATTTCTCCTTCGTTCGACATTTATAATTTTCTGCAACAAGATATCAGAATTTCCGTGTCCATTACTATATACAAGGTCCTTGATCGTTGAGTGACACAATGCTGCCCGTAAACATACTCTTTTTCACGCTGTTTATTCCTTTCCAACTTCTTATTCGGTATATCAAAGCTAAACACGGCAAGTCGCATGCTGCCATCTGTCGGCTATCGACTACACTGCGTCCTCTGTAACTCCTTTCGCAGTGGACTTATTCTGCAACACGGGCGTCATCAGAATGTGTCTTTCGATACCGCTGGTTGGCGTGCGATTCACGCACTTTCAAGAAATAAAAACAGAACATCTGTACATCGAAATCTCTTCTGGGCAACGAGGGAAGGCTGTAGCGTGTTTGTATGACAGAAAGTAAAATGTGATGACTGTGAGCGGACGAGACTGCCACATCAGAAAAACAGGCGGCAGCGATTCCAAATCCGCCTCCACACAGCCCCAGAGAATATCGTATAGCGCAGTCAGGCGGTGTAGAATAAATTCTAGATGGTTTTCGTTCTCGAGCGAGGCGTTGGTCAGCGCTTTCAAATAAGTGGTAGCATATTAAAACATAAAATAAGTTTATATTTTCTATGTCCTATGAAAAAAATGGAAATAAATAAAGTTTTTTTTTTTTCGCCACGTTCCAACACTAACAGGAACATCTTTTCTTTTTTAGTGAGAGGAGAAAAATTGATTTCAATGTCAGGTGCAAGTATATTCCCTGCGAAGCGTACTTTTCAACTACTTAATATAACACGTGGCCTTAATTTCTCTTTAGTTCTTCAGTGACAGGGCACAATTCCTGGCATGCAGAACAAGAGACATAAGCAGTTAGGTGCGGCGCTGGAAGATACGTCATGTGAATGGAGAAAGAGCTGAAGTAACAACCGGCGGCAGTCTTCAGAGAAAGCGGTCGCGAATCAGGTGTCGAGTGCGACGGACTACCTGGCGCATCTTGAAACGGAAAATCTGAACATCAACAGTAGCGGGAGGCAAAGGCCGGGCAAGTTCTGGGAGATAGGAAGAGTATCCAGCAATCTGTGGGCGGCGATATGGCACCGTGTGACAGATTACAATCGGCGTAACTGGTCAGTGAGTGGGACAGGATACTGGAATGCATCTGACAACTGGCGGCAGACGCAGCATTATGCTGTGCTCACAGTTTTGGACATTAGTTCGCTGGCTCGAATGTTTCTCTTAACCAGCTACACGGATTGACATGTGTCTTTTTCGTGGGAGATCGGAATTTGCATATGAATTATAAAGATATGTTATGCGCCTAATACTACTAAATATATACCCGGTAATAGTGCGGCACCTTTGAAATATACAAGGAAAAATGATTGACGTTCACTGAGTGTAGAATGAGGAAAGTCGGCAACAAGGGTGAGAAACTATCGAAACGCTCGATAAAGATAAATAAATGATTGGATGCAGCGAGACACGTCGCGCGCGCTCTACGGAGGCAGGGGAGCGGCGTGGCGCCTCAGCCGCTGTGGCCGCCATTAAGACTTGGGGAGCGACTCAGCTGCCACTGCAGCCCTATGATGGCGGACATCTGTAGCCGAGTCTTAGTATTTTGTTCTCGTTTATCACGGTTGCTCAAAAAACTGAAACATTTATTCACACTAAGCGGTATGTAATTGGGCTCGCCCTGTTACTAAATGTTCAGTTTATGAAGAAAAATATAAATGACATGAAGGGCATTTCTGCTCTGGCTGGAGCAATTGTCTCCTCCACGGCTGCATGATAGACGTAACACTTGTATCACGTGTGAGCATTTTGCTCATTCTTTACCTATGAAAAATCGGGACTAGTAAAATTAATAGTAAACTTGGTCACGAATTACAGGCTCAGTTGTGCGTAGTTCGTAGGAACGTGGCAGGGACGACATCTTTAGTGAGTTTGTCTGTGGTGGACGCAACATAAAACCTGGGTTTCTGTAATTGCTGGTAACTCAATCGCATCACGAACATTATCGTTCAAAATTGTCATCGCATTAAATTAACAGAAACGCACTGTTTGACTGCCAGTTGCCGCTTTCGTTACTCCTTCCTGTTTTGATTTCCTTAATAGATTCCCAGTTACTCCGGAGAAAGCCTGAATCTAACTGCCATCACCCCGTGGCGCCAACAGCAACAATCGACCGCGGATGCAGCGACAGAGCTCTGTGGTCTGCAGGAGACGCAGAATTAACGGAGAGACAAGCTCGGCTTCTGCACACTACGACCTGCGTTTGCGATTAATCTCTGAGTGTGCTTGCAATAACTACGGTGTCACCGTGCGAATCTGGTGCTGGTTTGGTGATTTTGTGGATCGCGTGCTGGCTTTCCGGTGACGTGGCGGAATATAGGCGGTCAACCTGGCTGGGTGTCATTCAGTGAGATACGTGCAGCGTCTGTAAAAAGTGAATAATTTAAGCGGTGCTGGCTGAGCGACGTTTGCCATCCAGGAATGTTGTACAGGGTGCGGAAAAACAATTTGACCAAAAGTGCAGGGCGGAAAGACAGTACGAATCGTAGGAATTTGAGTGCCGCAAGTGAGAGCCGCAAATGCGTAATTTCGGCGCTACGGGAGTCTAATTAAAATATGACATGGGGACCTCTTTACCCAAAATGAAAGGTAATTGATAGAAAATGTACGGGTGAACACAGTCTTTGGACTAACCAGTCTTCAGGATGAGAACAAGAAAACCTTAAAACATGACATACACGTTCATCATACTTGGGCGACGTACCACACAATATTTCCTTAGAAATGAAGACAATCGCATGTCCATGTTTAATACTTGAAGATGTCTTAAAAAGTTCAAAGTAAATGGAAAATGAGTCACCACTTAATTAAGTGAGCAAGTCGTAGCAAGTGACATAATAATAGTCGAACTCTCACGACTCCATAGAAAGTGCTGGAAACGACAAAATGACGGAACGCGTTGGTAGCGATATACAACTATAAAATTTAGTGGACGGCAAGGACGTGAAAGAAAATGCGGAACGTTTCAGCAAATAGTAAATGTATAAATGTGGTGAGAAAAGCGTCTGGCACATAATTACGGGGCAACATATTATGAGCCCCTACAGCGTCGGTATTAATGGAACGAGAGAGACAATGCACCATTGGTCAGTTCCCTATGGACTGAAAATGTAACACAACTTTTAATGGCGTTGGTCGCATTGCTCCTGTCATAGAGACGAATTAATTTTATAGTTTCTGTGACGTGGAAGTGACTCAGAGACCGATGAATAGCGTGATATCGACTGCTCTCCGTATCTCGATATATACCTGCGACACAGTAACCCACGAGACCGAGTTGCCCTGATTTGTTCTCCTGGCAGAGGCGAACTATATTCTATTTACGGTTTTCGCTGTACTGAAATGTCGTGAAATTTGCCTCAGGTCCTCCATGTAGGTATCTGACACCTGCAGCAAGTTTCCATGTTTGCACTGAGCAGTCGGGATGAACGGTACGACAGAGACGACGACTGCACGGAAAACAACATTCAGGGGAGGAAAATTTCGGAAACAGTTTTAATCATGTGGTTACACGTTAAACAGTAATCGACTTTGCTAGAATGAGCAAACGTCGATGTCCCGGGCTTCTTAATTATTACACGCGTGGTCTCTGCAACGCAGATGTCCTTCACGAAGCAGACTTATCAGTCTTTGCGTAATACGCGGTGGAGACATTAACAAGTAGTGGAGAGTACGGCTTCCTGGCAGAGATGTGGTGGAGGGTGAAGAGGAGATTGGAAGTAGAGCAACGTTCAAAAGTCACGTGCACGGCCATTGAAGCGTTCGCAGGTGATTTCTTGAGCGATCAGGATTACGCTCGTTGTGGAAAGGAGTGCGAGATGGACACAGTTGCAAACACATTTCACCAAAAAGCTTTAGGCGTTTAGGCACGGCGACAAAACTTGTCAAAGACTACAAACCCACCCACACGGCTGTGCACAGAGTTAGGGGGTGTCTTGTCTCCGGCCACTGTTTGCCGTGGCCCTTGGCCCTAAGCGAGAGGCTGGCTGTTGTCATAAGCACATTTCCAGGATCCATATCGCAGAGGTTGCGTGATAAGACAGAACTGCTATTGGCAGATCCGTTTGCAGAGACTGCTGTATGTAATAAATAGTAGCTGTCCCACTATTTGACGATCACAGAAACGGACTGAGTACCAGATACGCTCCCCTACGCAAGTATATTACTGAGAAATCGGAGATTCGAATAGTAGAGAACAATTGTATCTTCGCAAATGTCGTGGCAGTTGTGTTTGTCCCATATTGTGCAATCGCTTCGAGAGAGTGTGTACATATACAAATGGCGCCGATCTGTGGTACAGCTTTGCGATGTCGCTGTTGAACCGCGACGAATGGTACGTTTAAGAGGAGGAAATAAAAATGACAACATTTGTATTCGTGGTCATTCAAATAAATCGCCGGATTGTTTTCATATATACCAAGAATGTGGAACCGACTACGGTAGAATTTCGAGGTATGAAGACGCTGCAGGAATAAAATCAGCATGTTGGCAACAGACGTCACGTAATCCGTTTGTCGAGGCGAACACAAAGCCGTGAGGGGTACAAGTTTTGCGCTTGTAGCCCGTGAGTTAGACACGATCGGACAGATATCCGCCGATTACACGCTTTCCAAGTGTGTAGTAAAAGAAAAGTTGTATTAAATGGAAAAAATCGTCTGTCCAGAAATGCATGGCTCTTTTTAGAGTAATTGCCGTGTTATCCTGGTGAGAAGCAAAGAGGCCGGGCTCGCCCGATTTCAGGGCTAGCACACGTGGCAGTGGGCAGCCGTAATGAATGAGACGCGAGTGTGGATGTTATGACGTCACTGTGGTGTACGAGCAGGTAACTCCGGCCGTGGTCTCTAGTTAATGAAGTCCTGTCGCAAAGAGACTGCACAGCTACGCACGATAACAACAACAACTCATTCTCTATCCATTACCATCACGACAATTGCAACACTCTTTTAGTGTGTGGCCGAATATGTGAAGGGCCACAGCACCACGTCGCAATGGAAGGTGCCAAATTAAGCAAAACATCTCAAGCAGTCAGTTCCTAAAACACAGGTTTAGGCCAGATTAATTATATGTAAGCTACAGAGTTGCAGACGGTACCATAAACACCTCTGAGACGACTTTAGTGTGTATTGAAGCTAGAGCCAAACAAAACGTATGCCCTCGAAATTCCTTAACTTCCTAAAACGACGGCCTTTTTCGACTGCTACATGTCTTCTCTTAGTGTGGCCAACAACAGGCCAAGCTGTGTCGGCTATAGAATAGATGTAAACCTTCACAAGTTGCTTTCTCGGTAAGCAAATTTGTCTCCGATGCTGGATTGACGACGGTGAGTTTCCTGCACTGCTAATGGCGCGTTTGATTGCCGCCGGCCACAAACACGTGTGAAAACAGTGAGGGTATTAGGAAACCTGAATATGCTTAGGACGATAATGCGAGAAAACAGTTAGTAATAAATGTAAATATTCGCCGTAGTGTTTTGGCAACATTATTTACGTTATTTATATTCAGGTAAAACCAAGGAACATGTGTTCCGTGAGAAGACAGGCCGCAGAGACGAGGGTGTACAGCAGTAACTTGTACCGACACGGCGGCTGCTGGGAAGCTGCAGACGCTCTCCTAGACTTGATAACTTTTAACCCGTGGTGGAAGCAGCGTCGCAGACATCGACACCTTGTTTGCCAGCACGGCTGTAGTCGGCTGGTCCACAAAGAGGCGACGCAGAGATTCGCGCGAACCTCGGTTTGTTATTCGCGGCTAATCCGGCGAAGAACGCCGAAAGCGAGTGTCTGAGCAATGTCGCTGCGACACACTCCGTTCCCATTTGTAACGAAAGTTTCGGCACGGTTCCAAGTCTGTAATTGTTCATTTACGTATTGCTGAAGAAACAAAAACCTCTGAACTAATTACGATGGTGAGTTGACGAAACATTCAGCTTTGCGAAGACAACGGCTATGGAAATTACTCTCGCTTATATAAGTTACTATCATTTTCTAGCGACCAGTATCATGGGTAGTTTCTGTTGGAACGAACGACGACTTTTGCGATTCGGTTTCTACGTCTGCATACGAGTTTCAGCCGCTGTTTCAGAGTGATAAAACATTATCAATCCCTGTTAACAGGCAGCTCACACAACGTTTGTGAATGCCGACATGATAATTAAGCAGCAACAAGACGAAAAATCTTTTTAGCTCGTCAATTACTATTGCGAAAATATTGAAATGCTTTTATATGCGGACAGTGTTTAATATAGCAGACAATCGTTTGCTACAGGGAGGTGGAACTGTCACGCAAGCACGACGCCACAAGTGATTAGTGGAAGTGAGTAGTATTTTTCATTGAGGAATGGGTTGCGTAATTTCGATTGGACAGAATGATAAGTTTTGCGAGTTTGTGTGTGGAAGGCCTAACTCTAAATGAGGGTTTAAATGGACAACATACAGTTATGTGTGCCCCACCGACGATGTTTATCGTTTAAAGGTTTATCGTTTACATGTAAAGTTTGATTGGTGGTTGTGCATTTACTATAATATCTCCGTTTACATTTTCTCCATAAAACCGCCATTGTCAGCGAGCAAGTGATAAACTGCCGACATTGTGGAGCGCCAGCAGCAACAATAGGTCGCTGGGGCAGCGACAAAGCACTGTGGGCTGCTGCAGACGCAGAATTAACGGAAAAATAAACTCAGCTTTATCTTTCTACGATGTGCAAGCGCGATTAAAAGTGCCCAACGTCAGTACCGTGTCAGTATGCCAATGCGACGCTGGTTTTACGATTTTGTGTAACCCGTGCTGGCGTTCGAGTGGCGTCCCTTTTGGTAGTCGGTCAGCGACGTGTGTGAAAAAAAGCAAACGTAAGCAGTGGCGGTTGGGGGGGGGGTTTGTCATCCTGCACTGTTACACATTATCAGACATGACCGTAGTCTCAATTCTTCGATAAAATGAAAGTGCTTAAAAACGTAAAATGATGGAATGCTGTGGTAGTGTTTTTTTCCTTCGAAATACAGCAAGAAATCCGGCATCGGTAACGAGGTTTCGGGAGTCGATATGATAGCGTTTAAATGACGAACCAGCAGCGGTAGTGGCAGATCGGTTTATGAAAAGCACATTCGTTAGCCGTGTGTAGAACTGTTAAATAACGTTTATATTTTGTTTAACAGAATGGAAGCGATTATTAACATACCGTTACTTTCTCGAAACGGAAACACAAGAGATTCAAATATTTTATTCTTACGCTAAACATTCTCCTCCGTTCGACATTTATAATTTACTATAAAAAGGTATCAGAATTTCAGTGTCCATATTATACACAATGGAGCCCGTATACATCTTTTTCGCGCTGTGTATTCCGTTTCACCGGCATATTCCCTATATCAAAGCTTAACACGGGAAGTCGCATGCTGCCATCTGTCGGCCATCGACGACACTGCGTCCTCTGTAACTCCTTTCGCAGTTACCTTCTTCTGCAACACGGGGCGCCATCACACCGTATACCGCTGATTCGGGTGCGAATCACGCACTTCCAAGAAATAAAAACAGAAAATCCGTACGTCGAAATGTCTTGTAGTGGGCAACTAGGGAGGGCTGTAGCCTATATGTATGACAGAAGATGAAATGAGATAACTGTGAGCGGACAAGACCACCACACCAGAGAAACAGGCGGCTGCGGTTCCAAATTCGCCTCCAGACAACACCAGAGAATATCGTATAACGCAGTCAGGAGCCGTAGAATAAATTTCAGACTGTTATCGTTCTCGAGCGAAGCGTTGCTCAGCGCTTTCAAATAAGCAGTAGCATATTAAAACATAAAATAAGTTTATATTTCGTATTTCTTTTGCAAAGAATGGAAATAAATACTGTTTTTTTCGTCACATTCCAACACTCCCGGGAACATCTTTTCTTTTTTCCTGAGAGGAAAAAAATTTATTTCAAAGTGAGGTGCAAGTATATTGCCTAAGAAGTGTACTTTTCAACTACTCAAAATAATACGTCAGTTAGGTGCGACGCTGGGAGATACATCACCCGAATGGAGAAAGAGCCAAATTCAGAACCGGCGGCAGTCTATAGAGAAAGCGGTCGCGGACCGCGTGTTACGAGCGATCGACTGTCTGGCGGATCTTGAAACGGAAAATCTGAAGTACATCGATAGCAGCGGGAGGCAAAGAGCGGAAAAGTTCTGTTACGTAGGAGGACTATCCAGAAATCTGTGGGCGGCGATATGGCACAGTGTGACAGATTAAAATCGTCGTAACTGGTCAGTGAGTGGGACACGTTACTGGAATGCATCTTACAACTGGCAGCAGACGCGAAATGACGTCTGCCTTTTTCATAGAAGATCAGGTTTTGCATGCAAATCATACAGACGTGTTAAGCACCTAATACTACTAGAGATGTACCTTGTAAAGGCGGGCCAAGTTTCAGAGGTGCACGCAACTTGTTTGACGCTGGGTTTCGAATGAAATGAGGAAATACAGTAATTAACGAACAAATTCCCGACAAAAATTGAATGTAAAATTGTTAATAATCGTGCCGCTCGTAAAAAAGTATTATACAGAGCGTTTAAATTGATTGTATTGATACCGACAAAATATACTGGAGTTGAAAGGTGAGTAAATATGGAAATGCTCGATAAAGGGAAATAAGTGATGAGATATAGTGACACACGTCGTGCGTTGTGTTGGAGACAGGGGTGCCTTGTGACGTCACCCCACACTGTGGGCTGCTGCTGCTTCTGTAGACGAGCCTCGGCAGCCGTGGCCGCCATTAAGATTTCACGGATGACTCAGCTGCCACTGCAGCTCGGTGACGGCAGACATGTGTAGCCGAGTCTCAGTATTTTGTGCCCGTTGTTCTTTGTTGGAAAATCGCAGCATTCACTCACACTATGCAGTACTTAACTCGGTTCGCCCTTTTACTAAATATTCAGTTTATACAGTAAAGTATGAATTACATGCAAAGGTAATTGTAAAATCATTCCTGTGTCGGAAAACGAAATGCTCTGGCTGGAGGAATTGTTTCCAGGATGATTGCATGATGGACGCAAGACTGCTTTCTCGTGTGAGCATTGTGCTAATTCTTTACCTAAAAAAAAAATACGAGAGTAGTAGTAGTAGTAGTAATAGTCAACTTGCTCATGAATTACAGGCTCAGTTATGTGTAGTTCATTGGAAATAGTACAATTCCGTTGTGTTTAAAATGAAACTTGGCACGGACGATAACTGTAGTGAGTTTGTCTGTGGAGGGCCCAAGTTAAAACCTGGGTTTCTGTAATTGCTGGTAACGCAGTCGCATCACCAAAGTTATCATTCAAAATTGTCATCGCATTAAACTACCAGAAACGTACTGTTTGATTCCGAGTTGCCTCATTCGTTACTTCTTTCTGTTTTCATTCCTTTAACAGAGCCCCAGTTACTCCGGAGAAAGTCCGAATCTAACTGCCATCATTCCGTGGCGCCAGCAGCAACAATTGACCGCTGATGCAGCGACAGAGCTCTGTGGTCTGCGGGAGACGGGGATTTAACGGAAAGACAAACTCGGCCTCTACATTACAGCGATCTGCAATTGCGATTAATGTCCGAATGTGGTTACGACCAGTACACTGTCACGATGCGAATCTGGTGCTGCTTTCGTGATTTTGTGGACCGCGTGCTGGCTTTCCAGTGGCGTGGCGGAATATAGGCGGACGACCTGGCTGGGTGTCATTCAGTGACGTATGTGTGACGAACGTATGAAGCGACTAATTTAAACAGTGCTGTTTGAGCGAGGTTTGCCATCCAGCACCGTTATACAGGCGTGCAGAAACAGTTTGACCAAAAATGCAGGGCGGAAGGACAGCATGGAACATAGGAATGCGTGTATGGCAACTAAGGGTCGTAAATGCATATTCTCAGCGCTACTGGAACGTAATTGAAATCTGCCATACTGAGGCCCTTGTTCAAAATAATAGGTATTTTACAGAAAACGTATACATAGACAGAATGTTTGCACTAACCAGTCGTCACGACGAGAACGAGATAAATTTCAAGCGTCACAAACACGTGTATCGCATTTAGCTGACGAACGAGACAGTACTTGTTCAGAAATGAGGACAATCACATGCCCATGTTTCTTGTTTGAGTATATTTAAAAAAAGTGAAAAATGAGCCACCACTTAATTAACAGGAGTATGTATGGAAAATGTAACTGACCACCGTTTTCATGCTGCCGCAGCGCCTTAAACGTTTAACTGCGACCTGTATTTTCTATACTCAGATTCCTTCGTTTGACGCTCTCTTTGTGCCCTACGCTTTTGGTGAAATAGTTTTTCCGCCCTGTATATGTCAGACGATGCGTTACAGAATGTTGTTCGAATTCTCAGGAGTCCAGTACACTTAATCGTTCGCAGGATGTTCTAACAATGGCAAGATGTCAGAATGCGTTGGTAGCGATTTGTAACTTTAAAGTTCAGTAGACAGTAACTACGTAAAAGGAAATATGACACGTATAACGAGGCACTACGGAATTAGACGTGTAATATCTTTTCTGATTACAAAAAGTTCTCTACTGGAGCGGTAACCGCATAAATATCGTGACAAGTGTGTCTGTCACGCTATTATGGAGCAACGTATGAGACCCCACAGAATCGGTATTAGTGAAAGCATGCACCGTTGCTCAGTTGCCAAAGCGTTCAAAATTAAACAAAACACTTAACTGGGTGTATGACATTGGAACTATCATCGTGAATGAAGACGAAATAAATTTATAGTGTCTATGATGTGGAAGTGTGGATTCAGAGACTGATGAATACCGTGAAATTAATTCCTCTATTTTTTTTTTTTTTTGTTCGATAAATATCTACGACACTATGGAACCAAGTAGCCCCTATTCCTTCTCCCGACCAGAGGCAAACACTATTCTACTTATTAACTGTCTTGACAATACTGAAATGTGGTGAATATCGCTTCTAGCCGTCCATCAAGGTGGGCTAACAGAATCGGATACCTGCCGCGAGTTTCCATGTTTGTACTGAGCAGTCAAGATGAAAGGCGCGGCAGAGACATCGACTACGCGGAACACAACATTTAGATGACCAAAATTTCGGAAACCAATTTTCTGTTGTGGTGGTTACATGTGAGACCTTAATAGATTCCACTAGCCGGAACGAACGCCTGCGGTGCGTTCCAAGCTTCATACGTTTCACACCGATGGTCTCCGCTGAGCAACTGTCGACGATGAAACAAACTTGGCGGTGTTTTCGTATTGTGAAGGGAAGACGTCAACATGTAATGTAGAGTACGAATTCCTTACGGACGCCAGTGAAAATATAAGGTGGAGAAATGTGAGGAGGAGATGACACGTAAAGGGTTGTTCAAAAGTCTTATCCAGGCCCATTAAAGCATTCGTGGCTGCTTTATTAGTAGACCGGAATTATGCCCGTTGTCGAAAGAAATACGAGGCGGGCACTGGTGGAAGCGTTTTGCACCTGAAAAGATTAGGCGTTCAGATATGGGCAGGAGACTTGCAGTAAATTCACATTCCCACCGCTGTACGCAGCGCTAGTGGACGTTTCTGTCACCATCCACTGTTGTGTGGCGGAGGCTTTGCCACTAAGCGAGAGGCGGCTGTGGTTGTAGGGACACATCCAGCACCGACATCGCAGATGTGAAATGTAGTAGCAGTCCTACTATTTTACTGTCACAAAACGGTTTCAAGGCCGCATACACCTCCCGAAATATGTATATAACCGACAAATCAGAGATTCGAATACTAGATAATAATTGTATCATAACGAATTTCCCGCAGATGTGCTTGTCCCACACTGGGCACTTATGCAGTTTAGCAGGTACGGAAAAAATTTTTCATTTTTT